>NW_006399758.1:30971166-30981955 GCF_000299155.1 Elephantulus edwardii | reverse complement strand
ACTCGACGGCACATAACAACAACAACAACATATACAAATATATATATTATTTTTTAAATCAAGTATTCACATTCACTGCCTAGAATCATAAATGGCAATTATCTCTTGGCTTATTCGACATCTAGCACTTACTGGTAAGAATGCTTTTGAGCAGACCATTGCATTTATGTTGTTATGTGCCATAGAGTCACTTGCAAATCATGGTGACTCTATGTACGACAGCTCTGAACTCGACTCTATCCTGACCCAATTTCATTTTCTCTTGACACACTCACCCCATTATACCAGTTGCTGAGTCAATATATCTGATACAGAATCTTTCTTTCTTGTGCTGTCCTTACACTCCTCTAAGCATGATGCCCCTCTCCAAGGACTGATCCCTCTTTGCACCATGCCCAAAATATGTTAGATGGAATTCTAATATCCTTGCGTTCAAGAAGCAGTCTGGTTTCACGCTCTCCATGATGGAACTATTTATTCTTTTAACAGTTTTTGTTATGTTCAATACACTTCTCTAGCATCACACCTCCAAGGCATCAATCTTCCTTAGTAATTTTTCAGCTCTTTGAAGCACAGCAAGTAACTACAAAGACCATGGCCTGGATCTGGCATATCTTCATCTCTAAACTGACATCACTGCTCTTCAGTACTCTGGAGAGTTCCCTGACAGTAGATGTTCCCAGTTATAATTGCTTTTTAATGACAAAGCTATTATTTCTCTTTCTTGACTGGTAAGTAATGAACCTGCATTATTTAATAACCTATAGTACAATTGACGTGAAGTCTTCAAAAGCAAACCCATTGTTATGGAACTGATTCGAGCTCATGACAACTCTCCAGTACAGTGTAGAACGTCCCCCACAGCATTTCCAAGTCATTATGAAAACGGGCAGTCATGCTTTGCTTCTCCACAGCATCTAGTGGGTGTGAAACATTGACCTTTTGGAAAGCAGCCAAATACTTCAATAACTGAATCACCAAGACAACTAGTCAAATCAATACAAAGGATTTCTATTTATATTAACACAAGCACTTTTTAGTAGGCACATAGCTGGGTATTCATCCAGGAAGTGCGAAAGTCATATTTCTATCCTGCTTCTATTCTGATCATCTCTTTGAGCTGTTTCTATCCAGTCCTTATCTTCTTCTACATTCAATGCTGACATGTGTCCGTTCATCTTGGCATGATTCTCTCATTACATTAGATTAGATAGGTTAATTTACTATAGCGTTTTCAGAGTTGTTGCTGAAATTGCTCAATTTTAGGAAACAGGATATAGTGTGCTCTTTAAGTGTATTTATTTAGCAATAACTCATTATTTTTATTTGCTTCTTGTAAATAGGTTCATGAAAAATGCTAGAGGTTAGAGGCCTGCAGGCTGTCTACTGCCATGTGCATTTTAATTATGTGTGCTGCAGCTGCTTGGGAATGCATCCATATTGGCTTCACCAGTGTGTAAGGACTAACTGATTTGGCATTTATTGCAGAGAAGACAATTTCTGACCTGAGTGGTACTTAAAAGATCTCAATCCATCATGAAAAGTAAAACAAACAAACCAACTATAAAACTCAATCTTCTCTATGTTTACTTCCTGTGTCAAAGCGTAAGTATCTCTTAAATGTAATAAGTCGTTTCAACAAATTAATTTGCATTTAGATTGAACCCCTACTCTCATAAAACACTCTGTTTAATCATTTACCATAAATAACCCTAAAAGAGTAATTGATCTTTAATGATCAGAAGAACAGAGTGACTCAATTGCCTTTTTTCTTATGATACATTCAATAACAACCACAATCACTAATTAAATGCTTAGTGTGTGACAACCTTCTTGTGTCGTCGAGTGGGTCCCATCTCAATGACCCTATGGACAACAGAGTAAAACACTGTCCAGGCTTGTACCATCTTTATAATTCTGTTGATATGAGATGACTATCTTTGAAAATGACAACATGCTACAAGCCACAGTCACTCTTGTTTGTGCTTGAGAAAACTGAGAAAGTAATTGTTGTTGTTACTAGGTGTTGCCAAGTTAAGTATGAATCATAGTGACCCTGTGAAAAACATAATTAAACTCTATCCTACTCTTTGTCACCCTCATAATCCTTGATACCCTTGAGACTGTTGCTGAAGTCACTGTGTAAATACACCTGGGTGAAGGTCTTCTTCTCTTTCCCTGTTCCTTCACCTTCTCAAATATGATGTCTCTCTCCAAGGAATAGCCTCTGAGAGTAATATGCCCAAAGTATTGTATTGCCATCCTCACCTTCAAGGAACAGGCTTCACCTTCTCCAAGACAGATCTGTTTGTTCTTTTGGCAGTCAATGAGATCTTCAGTACACATATCTAACACAACAGTTCAAAGGCAAAATAATGTTTTCTGTCATCCTTTTTCATAATCTAGTTCTCAGATGCATAGCAAGAAATTGAAAAGACTGCAGCCCAAGTCAGACACATGTTAGTCCTCAAACTGACCTCATTGCATCTCAATAATTTGAAGCAATCCCTAACTGCTGACTTTCCCAGTTCAATATGTCCCCTGATCTCCCAACTGCTGGTACCAAGTGTATTGATTGTGGATTCAAGTAAGGTAAAGTTGTCAGTTTCAATCTTTTCTCCATCTATCAAGATGTTGCCTCTTGTCCAGTGGTAAGAATTTTTGTTTTCTTGACATTGAAATGCCATCCATATTGAAATTTGTAGCATTTGATCATCTATATCAAGCACTTTTTCTGAAAGACTAAGTGGTGGTAACTCTATAATTCAGTCAGTATTTTTCTATTGATTACCTATTATTTATCACCTAGTTTATGCCATGCATGTTGATTGGTGCTAAATAAGCACTTGAAAGGGTGGAGGGATGGTGCAGAGGAGGAAGACCCCGGATGAGATGGATTGACATGGTGACTGGAGTAATGGGAGCAGGTGTGTCAGAGACAGTGAGAATGGCTCAGGATAGGTCAGGATTCTGAGCTATTGTGCATAGGGTCACTATGAGTCTTAATCAAATTGACAGTACATAATAAAGACAACAACAATATACTCATGTAAGACATGAGTCTTATATTCCCTATCAGAACTTAAATGATTAAGTAATGCTTGGCAGCATCAGCAAGATTGAGTTAATATTCCTGATATACTTGGTAAAAAATAGAGTGTCATTTGCTAGTTTTGTGCTACATTCTAGTTTATGTCATTTATTAGCACCATGAATGTCTTAAGTTTGAGAATTACCAACTTAATTTGCCTGTAAAATCAGGATAGTAGTAATATTTTCATTATTAAGGGTTGACTGAATTATCTCATTGCTGATGGGTTGGTTCTAACTCGTAGCTGATCCTCCAGTGGGTTTCTAAGATCGCAGATCAAATGGGAAGAGATTGCTCATCTTTCTCCTGAGAGGTTGTTGGTGGATTTGATAATCCAGAAAAGCTTGGATTTGGGGCTAGCATGTAACTCAATGAACTATATCACAAGAGCTCCCTTTGATGAAATGAATAACTGATAAATGTTTAGAAAAGTGACTGACACATTGCTGTTCTTAAGGAAGAAATCAAATTGTATCAAAGTATTTTGTAAAATCCTATAATGGACAGAATATTCCTCCAATACAACTTCCAAAGATGTTTTGCTCTGATACCCAGAACTTATGCATCTGTTAACATCACAAGGCAAAAGGAACTTAACACATTGCCTTTGCATCAGAACTGACCCATAGCAGATACTTCAGTGAGTTTTAGACACACTAGGAAGATATTTTTATTTTTTTCCCCCACAGAACAACTGGTGGATTTGAGCTGCCTGACATTGGGTTGGAAGCACAAATTCTTACCCCTACACCATTAGAACTCCCTAAATATTTGATAAGGCTTGTGAAATGAGGAGGTTCTCTCAGATAATTTCAGATAGCCCGATGTAAAGTCTCCTGTAAGAGAAAGATGGAAGCAGAGAGTCACAAGCATTCTGAGGAAGAAGCAGAGTTCAGAGGTATAAGAGGGCAGTCTCTAGAAGGTGGAAAATGCAAGGGATGAATTCTACCATTGAGTTTCCACTTCTACCTCTTTCTTCAGATTTTTTTTGGGGCTTGCCATATTCTACTAAAGTTCATTCTTAATTTTATCTGTTCTTGATCAACTGTAGACAACACAATCTCTTTTTTATTTGTCTAGTCAAATAAGTTGTCTACATCACATCATAGAAAGGAGGTTAAAAGACTTGGTTTGCACATGAATTATAATACTGAATCCTGAGTCTTCAATTATAGTTACAGTACTTAAAAAATCTAATATAACTTTTAATTTACTGACAAAAACATCCTTTTCAGAAAGACACTCAATTTTAATGTTAAAGCTTCTTGGAATTGTACTGGGTGAGTCTGCTTTCAGAGACTTCTCCAAAATGTTAAAGAGAAATGCTGTCAGTTTAGAGACTGAGGTGCCCCTGATCCAGGCTATTGTCTTGCAATTACTTGCTATGCATCAGAGAGCTGGATAATGACTAAGAATGATAGAAGAGGAATTGAGGCCTTTGAGTTGTGGTTCTGGAGAAGATTATTGAACATACCATGGAGCACCAAGAAAACAAACAGGTCTATCTTGCAGAAGGTGAAACCAAGTTTCTCCTTGGAGACAAAGATTTTGAAGCTCTGTCTCACATACTTTGCACATGTAGCCAGGAGAGTCTGCTCCTTAGAGAAGATCATCATACGTAGAAGGTTGAGGGACAGTGCAGGAAAGAAAGGCCCCAGATGAGATGCATTCACACAGTAACTGGAGTAGTGGGGTAGATGTGTTGGAGGCAATGAGACTGGCTCAGGATAGGAGAGGTTTTAACGTTAATGCACATAGACTCACTATGAGTCACAGTGACTCCATGGCACACAATGACAACAAGCATCTTAGAATAGGTTTTGTGATGTATCCCTTTCTATTGTTATTGCTTGCCTTCTCTTTCCTCCTGAAGCATTTCTCAGTTTCTTTTTGCTCTACTGTTCATACCAAAAATAGTCTTTTCAAATTTTGTAATTGTAATCAACATTTAGGAATGTTATAATTAACTCTTACCTGGCCCATCTTATTTCTCTTTTCAAATATCTACTTTAAAAACTATAATCAATATTTATGTTTTTGTGACTGAGATAGATGTTTCACTTAGCCTAATGTCCTCAAGGCTTCCCCATCTCACATATTTACTATTTTATTGTTTTTCATTGCTGCATAGTTCCATTTTGTGGATATACCACAGTTTTTCTAATAGGATTATTCATTGTATGTATGAGAAAAATCTGGAGCTAGGAGTGCATTGCAGAGTGGGCTGGGGAAGAGGCAGGGAAGGGGGAGCAGAAAATGTGCAACAATCAAAGAGATAATGAAACAATAAAAATTATAAGCAATGAATGTTTTTATGTTGTTGATGTGTCAGTGAGTCATGTATGACACATAGCAAACCTTATGAATAGCCAACCTAAACATTGTCCTATTCTGTGCCATCTTTATAATTTCTGACACACTACAGACCATTACTGAAGTCACTGTGTCAATCTTTCTCTTTGGAAGATTTCTTTCCTTTGCTAACCCTCCATCTTTCCAAGCACAATGTGCCTTTATGAGGAATTACCCCTCTTAGCTATATGTGTAAAGCCAAGGAGCACTCTGGCTGCACTTTTTTCCAAGACATATCTGTTCTTTTGGCACTCCACAAGACATTCGGTACTCTTTTCTAGCACCAGAACTTAAAGACATCAATCCTTCTTCTATCCTGATTCATTGTCCAGCTCTCTAATGCAAAGCAAGTGACAGAGAAGACAGTGGCCTGAATCAGGCACACTTTAGCGTGACATGCTTTGTGAGAAGGAAGACAGTGAGGTCTCTGCTTCATTCTCTTTACAAATAAAACACAAAACTGTTTGCCTTCCATTGGTTCTGACGTCCACTGGGATTCTCAGGCTGTAAATAAAAAAGGGAGATTTTCTCTGACATGGTCACTATGATTCACAAATATTTAGTTATCAGGACAACTCTCTACAAACTAGGCTACAGTGTTATTTTTGGTGTTATGTGTGGTGGAGTTGGAACTGACTCATAGCTGACCCTCCAGCAGAGTTTCAGAAGCTGTAAATCACATGGGAGAAGACTGTCCATCTTTCTCTCTTAGGACATTTGGTAGACTTAACTGCCTCCCTTCTGGTTCAGGAGAGCAACTTCTTATCTACTGTCTACTAGGCTACCAGAGCCCTGCACATCACAATAACACCAAAAGTTCACCTGGATAAGATTCATAACTGGAAGATACATCATTATTTAGAGGAAATGGGATGAAATGTAATTGGAGGGGGAAAAAAAACCCAAATCCAAAACAAGCAAAAACACCAAACAAATCAGTTAAGTTTCAAATTACCCCATTAGGAAAAAAATAATGTTTTAGCTTGGTTTATCCTAAATTTTCAAGAGTAATTTTGATGCAGGTCTTATATGTAAATAAAATAATATGTATAAGCATGTCTGTTGTTGTTAAGTGCCGTCAAGTCACAGACGACTCATAGCAACCCTATGAACAAAAGACCTGAACACTTGTATAACTTTAATCATTACTCCAAGTTCATAGGGTTTCTGGTGGCAAACTATTTCAGAAGTGGATGCCACTCCTGCTTCCAAGCTTGTTTTAATCAGATAGCTCCACCAAACACTGTCCACCATGGGTAACCATTATCACATATGTCACATCAGTGTCACATTGTTCTGCATTCTTTATTAAGTTAAATTTAGGAAAAGAAGAAATTCTGCTGGATATTCTTGTTACTCATTGAAGAAAAATCTTTATGCTTTTTTGAGATAAGGCAGCATTGTAAAAAATTTATTTTTAGGCAAGCAGGAATGAAACATCTGTGGTCATCCAGCTGTGACAGTGTTTCACTGGATTTAAGCAATTCGGTCAGGGGCAGCATTGAAATTTTTGTTGATTGATTATTATTATTATAGAAAGAAGGAACTTGATCACAAAACACAACTTACTGGGAGAATTCTTAAATATCTGAGACAAATTTCTGTTTATTTAATTACCAGTTTAGATTTACAACATATTGAGCTCAGTAAAGAACAATATTGGTGTGATGAGTAAAAAACGTGTCTTTTAAGATCTGTACTAGTTTTAGGATAAAAGCAATGCAGATTATTTATAGTTAATCCAGCTACTAGGCATTTTAAACAAACAAAATATGACCTTCTAAGTTTTCTTTAACTTTTTTTTTTTCTCAATTGCCTGGTACAGTTTTCTAAAAAAAAAAAAAAAAACTGCTGTAAGTTTTTTACATTGTCTCTACTCCATGTAATGTATTGTCCTGGGAAAATGAACTAGATACTTGGAAGAAAGACCATCTTATGTCATTGTATTTGATTCACTCTTCCTGCCCCTCCTGCCGGTTGTTGTGTACTGTTGAGTCAGATCTGACTGGCACAGGAAGAGGTTGTCCCTCTTTCTCCACTGGAGCATCTGATGTACTTGAACCTTGAGTCCTTGGGATTATAGTGCAGCGTTTTACCTCTAAGCCACCAGAGTTCACTCTGTATTAGATTCCCTCTTGGTGGTGAGTGCATAGGAAGTTGCACAGCTAACCAACGGTAGCATCTCTTTGGTGATTTGAATCCGCTCCCTACAGAACGATGGGCAATCTGTTCCCATGGAGTCTACATTTTCAGAAAACCTGCTGAAGGGTCAGCTGTGAGTCAATTCTGACTTAAAAACAGTAAGTTTGAAGTTTTAGGGATGTGGGTTTTTTTGGGGGGGGGTTTGATTTTTTCAAAATCACATTAATCTCTCTTTTATTTAATTTGCCTTAGTACAAGCTCCACTTAACTTCCCCTTAGATTTAAGTTTAAAAAAAAAAACCTTGTTTATGTAAGCTTTTGGTGAGTTGTTTCTATTTTGTGTTTTCAAATATGTAACTACATTTAGAAAGGAAGTGTGCATGTTAATATGCCTTATTATCATTTCACCAACTGAAATCAGTTTTGTCTCCTTAGCAACTAAAATTCATTCCAAAAGAAAAGTATTAAGAGCGTTATTGAAAAGAAAATACTAATTTAATTACAATAAAAAAGTATATCTTTGATTCAGTTTTACATACTCTCTGGTGGCCTAGTCCTTAGGGTGTCTCACTGCTAACCATAAGGCCATGTGTCTGGAGGTTCAAATCCACCAGACGTTCCGTAGGGGAAATGTGAGCACTCTAATTTTTGTGATTTACAACTTCAGAAATTTGATGAAAGGTCACTAGGCGTTGATTCCAACTGGATGAAAAAAATAATCTGAGTTTGGGTGTTTTGTTTTTTTTTTTAATTGATAATTTTTCATAGTAAAAAGCCAAAGCATTACTAAACTTAGTAATATTTGTAAGCTATTTTTAAAAATTATTTTATATTGGTTTGCTCACAAAGTTTGTATACATTGTGGTTCACACTTTCCTAATTTATATTGTGTTTCATACAATCATTCCCATGCATCATGTTTTATAAAATTAATCACCATTGAACCTTGCCCATCATTATCCAATCTTTACAGGTCCCTGCTGGATCTTTCCCGTTTCCTTCACCCTCTCCCTCCGTTATTTTAAGCATGACTGTAGGACATATTATATTTAAGACCTGAGGATAATACTACACTGTAGAAAACTAAAGATTTACTGGTTAATTTCTAAACACTGCAGAGTCTTTTATAAAGGTAAAATATTTTACTCCAGATATTAAACTTTAACAAGGCTAAAACTGGACTTAATTTACGTATGGTACCAGAGTAGTTCATTAAGAATCTAATTATTTTATTTCTAGTGTTTAGTCAGGAGAATATACATAAATTTTTAGCTAGCAGGTGGAAATTAGATTGTTCATTTTATTTACTTATTCTTTCTACTTATTAAACACCTCTGAAATCCTTTGAGGGCACACTCACAAACATATCCTTTTGAAATGACATTTAATCCACAAAATTAATTTAAAACTCCTGCCAGCTACTACAGAGACTGTGGCAGACAAAAATCCAACATTTACTTCTATTTACATTCTAGAGAATTCTTTTTTAAAAATAAATTATACTGATTTATTTATACTTTGAATATATTGTTGTTCACAAAAGATCCTTCCCATTTCGTTGACCCTCCCCACCCATCGATTGTGCAACCCTATGATTAACAACCCCCCCCATACTTATTCCTTTGCTTCCACCCTCCCCTGACTGGGATCTAAATACTCATTCTACAATAATGGTTTTATACAGTATTTGTTCTTGTCGGATTCAGTTAGTTCACTCAGCATAATGCTCTCCAGCTCCTCCCAACTGAAGAATGTTCTTGCTGATGGTGTTCTGACTCAGGAGGCTGGAGGCAGGGGTGATGCAAGCAAAAGTTAGTATTTGACATGCCCATTGATTGCAGGGCTCCAACCAATGGTGGGAGAGTATTGCTGTTGTTGCCAGTGGCCACCAAGTTGACGATCACTGATAGTGACAGTCTGAACAACAGATCTGAGCCTTGTGCTACCCTGTGTCGTCCTCATGAGCAAGTCCACTGTTACAATCATGGTGCCAGTCCATTTTGTTGAGGATCTTCCTTATTTTTCCTGACCTTTCGCCTTTCCCCAATGTATTTTTCTCCCCAAGGATTGGGCCTTCTTGAAAACACAGTTTAGATCAGAGATGAGTGTGTATACAGAAAAGAGGGTGAAAGCTGAAGTTAAACAGATTCTCAGAAAAACCATTTAGAAGAATAAGTTAGGATTTTCTGACTCTGCTGGAGTGGAGGGAGCTCAGGAGATTGAATGTGTGGCTGCTCACCAAAACATTTGTGGTTGGAACTCAACAAAACCTTTGCTGGAGAAAAATATGGAAGTCTGCTTATAAAAAGATTTTTCTGCTTTGAGAATGCTAACGGGAGTTTTCCCTTGCTTCGTCCTGTAGGGCTGACATGAGTGGACATTGATTGGGTAATAGTGCATTTGGTTTGCTTTTGCTGGTATTGTCACACAAATCCAAAACTAGGAGTGACCTAGTCAAGTGGACTAGAGTGTGTGGTAAAATGCAGATAGAAATACGTTGTCCACCATGGACAGCCATTTGACCCCCAATGGAATAAGGCTCAGATTCACAGCAAACCCAGTTTACTTCAGTGCAGCAAAAGGACAGAGGAGTACTGCACAAGCTAGAACAATGTTCCTCCAAAATAAAATAACACTAGACTCTCTGGTCCAACTGCCTTTAAATACAAGGGACATATAGAAATATACAAAAGGCCTGAAGCCTTTCAATAACTATCGTCATTTCTCCAAGTTCATAAAGTTTCCAGAGGCATGTGCTTTAGGATGTGAATGTCACTCCTACTTCCAAACTCGAATCATTCTTGAATCAACCTGGGGTCAACAGACAAATACTCTGTGCAATCACAACAGAAAATGGAGAGAGACTTCCAGCCAATTTAAAGAAAGAATGTTTATATTTTGGGGGTTAGTGTCTGTACTTATATATTAAAAAAAATTGATTCTAGAATTTTCCTACAGATTTCATCTATATTCCTCATGCCACTCCTGTGGGATAGCACTTCCAGCTATACCCATCTTGGCCAGATTTTCACTTGAAAGGCTTTAATCCACTGACGGCTCTGATGAATCTCCTAGAGCAAGTATACATTAATACATTAATAGTTTCATCTCTTTTTAAGTTAATATAGGAAGTCCATTGCTCTACTTGCATGTGTTTGCTAGACTCATAATTTATCGCAAGTGATGAAACAAAAGAGTTTAACA
>NW_006399758.1:30965852-30970732 GCF_000299155.1 Elephantulus edwardii | reverse complement strand
CAAAATAAAATAACACTAGACCCTCTGGCCCACTGACTTTAAATACAAGGGAGTTATAGATATAAACAAAAGGCCTGAAGTCTTTCAATAACTATTGTCATTTCTCCAAGTTCATAGAGTTTCCAGAGGCATGTGCTTTAGGATGTGAATGTCACTCCTACTTCCAAACTTGAACCAATCTTGAATCAACCTGGGAGCTCCACCAATCATTGCCCAACTCTTCAATAATATCAATCCTGCAGTAAATGGCAGTTGTTTTGAATTCAATAGGACTGTGCTCCACTCCACAGCATGCTCTTCCACTCAGATTTGAGACTCTCTTCCTATTCTACAGGGGATTCCAGTAGCTGTACTTCCTCAAACCTGTTATTTAGACTACTGCCCAGCTTGATAGTGATCTTGTTCCAATATACTCCTCAAAGCACTTCCAAAACCTTCTCCTCCTGATGAAAATCTGTCAAATCTATCTTGACGGTGTAGCCAGAAACAAAACAAAACACTGAAGCACTGTTTAGACTTTCATTTAAATTTTAATGAAGTATATGGATGTGTAATACATTTCAAACGCATTATTCAAAGAACTCTATTTCCTAGGTGTGGAAGGCAGAGCAGGTAACCTGGACGTTATAGACATTCAGCCTGAATTTTTCATGTTCAAATGTTTTCTTTTTCCTTTCATAGAAGAGGAAATGTCCTCATAAATTAGGCAGATAAATTCTTCTTAACTTTCAATCTCCTTTTGCGTGCTTAGAAGAAGCTGTACTTCCAATGCTCTCGCAGTCCTTGGAGGGCAAAACCATATTTGCTTTTTATTAATTTCTTATAACTTTTAGTATGACAGCCATATCCACAAGGAGAATATTTAATAAAAATATATTATTCTGGATCGAAAACTGATGAAGTCAAGTGTGTCAAAAGGTAAAAGGAGTCAGCTGTTCCAGACTCCTTGCTAATTTGCGTGCTGTCACTTGCTTCCCTTTGCTGCTTTAGGATTTCAGTGTTCACTACCTAGCAAGGCAAAAAAAAAATTACAGTGTCTGGGCATTCAACCAAAGCTCCCATGCTGTCATTAAAACTGAACCACCTTGTGAAAAAGATTTGCCTAATGATTCTCAGTGCAGGTGTTTCCATTTGTCAAGCTGTCTTTTTAGTTTGGCTGATTATTTTTGTTCTTGCAAATTCATTTTTAACAATATGTATAATCATTAGCAGAGGGTGAGGTGACAAATTCATTATTTTTCTTTCAAGGTAGGAACAAGCTCTGCTTACTAGGTGAGGCTATCTCACTTCTATTGTATTGACCTATGTGGCTGTAGCTTTCTGTAACACTCCTATAATAATTGTTCTAGCTTAACCTTAACATATAGCCAAGGTTAGTTGTTGTTGTTGTGTTTTTGTTTTTGTTTTTTTTAGGTGGGGAAAAAGTAATCAGTGAAATTGTACATCTGCCAAAAATCTCTGTGGGCCAAATTTCTTTTCCAATTAAAAGAATAATATTTTTACACTTCTTTACAAAAGAAGGGATGTTGTGCATAAAGACCCCAGTAAAACAGAACTGAGAAAATACGATTTCATTAGTAAGGAGTTTTTCACCCTGGAAATCCTTCGAGTCCAAGACACCATTAATATGATAACATGTTACACATATATTGGGATAAATATTAAATTATTTAAACTTTCAACTCTTCTTAATGCAAACTGTAAATTAGCTTTAGGGAAGAGAGGGAGTGATTGGAAATATTCGATATTTGCTATGGTCTGCCCTTTGAGGTTTTCTGTCCCAGTCCTCACTGTTAATTCCAATTTTTAACATTACTGTCTACCTGTGTGGAAGAAATATCTCTGTGTGTGAACGATCCGAGTGGTTAATACACTTTGTGGCTCATTAAAAGTTTGAAGATTCACATCCACCTAGAAGCATACTAGAAGAAAAACCTTGGCAATCTAGCTACCTGAAATACCAGCCACTGAAGACTGTGAAGCAGAGGTATATTCTTAACATTATTGGGGATTCCGTGAGCAAGAATCAATTGATGGTAACTGACAAAATGGTAATACATCAGCAAAACTAATTCTATTGTTTCACTGGAAGATCTTAATAAAATCTTGCTGATCATTTGACAGTTTTTGAACTTAATTTTTTAACATAGAACACAAGATTGACTTGGTTTTTTGTATCTCTACAGCAGAGAACATCAGGTCCTATTGTAGATTGACATAATGAATTGAAGATTCTTTCTGTTCCTTTAATATCTGAATGTGTGTGTGTGTGTATGTATTTTCAGGAATGACTCACTATCAAAAGAATATTTTTACAAGGTAAAATTCCAAAGAATTCTCTGTGGGCTGGATGACTGCTTTAGCACCTTCTCTATTTTTCATAACATTCTAAGCAGTGTCTGTGTATTTCGTTTGTTTTTCTGTACCTCTTAATTATGGTATAATTTGTAAACATTGTTCAAGATAATAGCTACCCTTTTGGTTTTAAAGGATCATGCAACATAACAGTAGTGCTGCTATGTGACGATTCTGACAGGGCCTAATCAGGCCTTTCTTCATTTGTCTGTTTGGCTACACGTGACAAAACCCTATTAATTAGATGCACACTTAAATGCTATTTTTTTAATTATAGAGCATATTTTTATAATCTTAACCAAAACTGGTAATGGAGTTTATATTGTTCTTATTCAGACAAAACTGTTAAATCTCCATTTTATTCATAATTCTCTCATTCTTGGTGTTATTACTTTTTTAACTACACAAGATTACTGTCATTGATGATTTATTGAAGAAGTGGCTCAATCGAGATACAAAAGAAATTAAGATGAGACACTGAAATTTGGAAATGTCAATCTTTTTACATATGTAAAGAAGTTACATATGATAGAAAAGCTATAGTTTATATTAACTCTGTAGGTCATTATAGAATATTTTTAGCCAATTGAATGAACACTAAGGCATTTTGGGGCCAAACAGAAAATAGTGTTCACCATTGAAACACAGGAGTCATTTATTTATTGTCTTTTGTTTGTGGCAATCATCGATTTTTTTTTTTACAATCATTGATTCTTAATTTGAAGTGAATTCAGTGTCTCCTTTCATTCTTGTCATAGGATTTTTCTTATTTTAGAAGAAGAAGAGAAAAAACAGGTACCAATGAAAGAGAACTAAGTTCTTTTGTCATTTTCCAACTGGACATTGCCCTGTCATTCATCACTGTTTGGAAGCAGTAAAATGTGACTGGTATTATAAAGCCACTCTGCCCATTAGCTATGTCTTTAATGTATTTTTATCTACAACTTCTATGAGTTATAAGTAGCTAAGACCTGGTGCTACACCACCCAAGAATGAGACTTTTGTTTACGCTTAAACTCAAGTTTTTCTGCCTTATGACATTCATTCAAGAAAAGTAAGACTCTAATTTTTTTAAAAGAAACTTGAATAAATGTTAATCACTATGCCTGAAATACTGACCAGTATAAGCTGATGGTAGTGCTGTCTCAAACTGGATGAATAACAAAAATAGTGAAATTAGTAAGGATATTATAAATAACCAAGAACAAACTTTCTCCTATTAAACAACTTTGACATGGTCAACTGTTGATCACATGAATATTTATCTCTATGACATTCAAATACAAATGAATTCTAGCTGAACCAAAGAACTGAGCAAAACTCCTCATAATGATCAATTTTCAAAACTCTCTAACTATAAGAAAGTTTGAAGCTATAAGTTTAAATTTTGTCCAAAGAGAAGGTATTGGATATTACTCTACTATGTCTGGGCTTTTGTTTTTACAAAGAAATTTTACCTTATTTCTGTATTTTTCTCCCATTCTATCTTGGACCAGCTACTGTATCTCTCATTAGAACAGTCAATAGTGGTATCCAGGCACCATCTAATTCTTTTGGTATCAAAGGAGGTGAGGCCATGATTCATGCAGACTTAGTCCTGTGAGCTAGTTTCTTTCTTTTGTTTTTGCTTTCTTTTTCTCCTTTATGCTGTTGATGGGTAGATATGGACGGTAGTATCTTAGGTGGACATATAAAAGCATTTATGATCACATATGCTATTCACCAAATTAAGATGTAGATAGAATATCACAGTCTTAAACTATACAATGTCAATGAATGAAGTTACCACAAAGACTATGGTTCTAGTAAGCCAATCCTGTGTCGTGTTTGGTCACAGATGTCTAAGAAGTATCTTAAATTGTACTAATAATGAAAAGAGACAAACAAGATATAATATAGATAGCTCTGATGGCCTACTGGTAAGGAGTTGTGCTGCCAACCCATAGGCATGCAGTTGGAATCTATCAGCAGCTCCACAGGTGAAAGATGGGAAATCTCCTCTCAAACAATTTACTGCTTCTCAAAACCCACTAGAAGGTCATCTATGAGTCAATTCAACTCAACAGCACATAACAAAAACAACACCACAAGCGTCGAGGACTCTCCTTCATAGGGTCGCGATGAGTCGCCTGCTACTCGACAGCACTTAACAACAATAACATCAACAGAGAGAGAGAGAGAGAGAGAGATCAGCTGGCCCAGAGAAGAGAAAACGATGTGACCAAGACAAAGGTGGGTTACTTTTAGTTTGTGGCCCTCCAGCCAGTCTTTCATTGTTTTTGTTCAGACATTCCTCTAGGTCATATAGCCCTGGTGTACAAGTTGCCATACAGCGGTCACTTGTGGCCACTGTGAGGCTGAACACTGTGACACGGATGTGTCAAATGCATTAATGGTTGGCTACCCAATGCGGACTGAGAGTGGGGCGGAGCTCCCCGATTAAAGAAGCATGGAAGGCATCATGTAATATTTGTCCTTTTGTGACTGGGATATTTCACTCAGCATAATGTTCTCCAGAGTCAACC
>NW_006399758.1:30938161-30964609 GCF_000299155.1 Elephantulus edwardii | reverse complement strand
CAAAATCCCTGTAAATGTTCATTAAAACTAATAAAATTTAATAATAATAAAAAAAGAAGCATGGAAGGAGGAGTGGCATCCACTTCCATAATAGCTTGCCTCCAGAAACCCTATGGACCTGGAGAGAGGATGAAAGGCACCTAAGCATCAAGGACTCTCCTTCATAGGGTCGCTATGAGTCTCCTGCGACTCGACGGCACTTAACAACAACAACAACATATTTTAATATAGACTTGGGAAAGATTTTTAAAATGTCAAAGAAAATCCAGGATTTAGAATTAAATTTCTGCATTGAATTCAGTAAATATTTGATTTAAGTACCCCTCTAAAGAAATATCTAGATAATTCTCAGGACTTTTCTCCCATCATTCCTACCTCTTAATTTCTCTCAGAGTATTTATTTGAGAGTTTATTTAGTAGGGAGCATTGGTGGCCTACTAGTAAGAAGCTGTGATGCAATCTTAAAGATATGTGGATCAAATCTACCAGTTGCTACTTGCTCCATGGAAGAAAGATGGACAATCTTTCCTGAGTGATTAGCTGCCTCTGAAAACCCACAGGAAGGTCAGCTATGTGTCAGTTCTGACTCAATGGCACAGAACAGTAATATATTTGTGATGTAGTATACTTCTCTTAAAATGACGAATACTGTTAAAAGAAGACATAAGAGAAAGATTAAAACCTATTTTGACATATGATATTGTTGTTACGTGCCATCAAGTCTCTTGCGACTCATAGCGACCCCTATGTTCGACATCCCTATACTCTGACCTGTGCCAATCACACCGTCTCCGATATACCCATCCTGATTACCCCAGTCACTGAATCAATCCACCTCAAAGGCTGCCTTCCCCTTCTACGCTGTCCCTCCACTCTATCAAGCATGATGTCCCTATCCAAGGACCTGTCCCTCCTTGCAACATGTCCAGAGTATGTTAGACGGAGCCTCAGAATCCTTGCCTCCAAGGAGCAGCCCAGTTTGACCCTTTCCAGGATAAATCTGTTTGTTTTCCTAGCAGTCCATGGTACCCTCAATACTCTTCTCCAGCACCACAGCTCAAAGGCATCAATTATCCTTCTATCCTCCTTAGTCATTGTCCAACTCTCTGATGCATAAAAAGTTATAGCAAAGACCATGGCCTGTATCAGACGCACCTTAGTCTCCAAAGAGACATCATTGTTCTTCAGTACTTTGGAGAAGTCCCTAACAACAGACTTTCCCATGGCAGTACGTCTTCTAATTTCCTGGCTACTGGTGTCGAGAGTGTTGACTGTGGATCCAAACAAACTGAAGCTGTGAAAAATCTCAGTCTCTTCACTGTCCTTCGTGATGCTGCCAATTGGTCCAGTGGTGAGAATCTTTGTCTTCTTGACATTGAGCCTCAATCTATATTGGGGGCTGCAGTCCTTGACCCTCTGCAGCAAGCGCTTCAGTTTCTCCTCAGTTTCAGCAAGCAGGATTGTATCATCTGCATATCACAGATTGTTGATAGATCTTTCACCAATCTTGACCCCACATTTTTTCTCATAGAGCCCAGCCTCTCAGATAATCTGTTCTGCATACAGGTTGAAAAGATTTTGAGATATATATGAGTTAAAAATGAGATATGACATATGAAAAATAGAATACATAATTGTTGTTGTCATTGTTAGGTGCTATTAAATATGAATCACATTGAACCTATGAACAATCAATTTGAACCTTATCTTATTTTGTACCATTCTTATATTCTGAGACACTTAAGCGCCTTGCTGTAGCCTCTGTGTCAACATATTTGGTTGAGAGTCTTCCTCTCCTGCACTGTTCCCCTCCATCTTCCCAAGCAGGATGTCCCTCTCCACATAATAACCTGCTCTAGCAATATGCCCAAATTACGTGAGATGAAACGTCATCATCTTTGCCTCTAAGAAGAATTTTGGCTGTACCTTCTCCAAGATATATCTGTCTGTTCTTTTGTTAATCCATGGGATATTCAGTGTTCTTCTCCAACATCACAGTTGAAAGGCACCAGTTCTTCTTTTGTCATCCTTACTTCTCAGATACGTAGAAAATGACAAAAAAAAAACACAAAAAACAACTATGGCCTGAATAAGATAAGTGTTATTCTTCAAAGTGGCATCATTACTTCTCAATAATTAAAGAGGTCTCTTATTACAGATTTTTTCAGTGCAATACATCTCTTCATCTTCTGACTGCTAGTACCAATAGTATTGATTGTGAATCCAAATAAGATTAAATCTTTGACAGTCTTAATCCTTTCTCAGTCTATCATGATACTATCTGTCCAGGGGGAAGATTGTTTTGTTGTGTTGTTTTTTTTTTTATAATTCCCAGCATAATATACCATGTGTTTGAGTCAAAGCAGCCAAAGCCAGACCATCCCACCTCACTAATGTCTAAAATATTGATAGTTTATGTATTTCATTTCATTTTTCAAAACTTTTACTTTGCTAACATTGTACTCCATACATTTCATGTCCCAATGGATGTTTGCAGCTGTTTCTCCTCATTTTTATTGACTGCGAGTCTGGGCTGTACTTCTCCTACTGTATCTATTCGTACATAGGATTACTCACAGGATTTTCAGAGGACTGTTATCTCAGAAGTAGATGGCTAATCCTTCTACTTTGTCTTAATCAGGGAGCACAACTAAAACCTTCTACTATGGGTGACCCCTTTGGCCTCTGACGTACCAGTGATACAGCATGTGGCAGCAACAGAACAAAGAATTTTGCCCCCTGCTTCTGCCATTTTATGCAAATACAGGTCCTGACCATTTGGTTCAAGCCCTGGCTCTCAGACTTCCACCAGGCTTTATTCATGGGTTTATGGCAAGCAATTGTAAACTTCCTCCTTTAAAAATCAATTTTCTTAGAAATGTGGAGGGACAGATAAAGAGAGAAAGACTCTCAATGAGATGGATTGATACAGTGACTACAACAATGGCTTAAGTACATTTAAGATTGTGGAGACGGTGCAGAATTAGTAAAGGATTTGCTCTTTTATACATAAAGTCTCTGTGAGTTGATTCAATGGCACCTATGATAACAAAAAACCCCAGTAAGTTGAAAAAAAATTAAGAAAAATTTCCACCCAGTAACTTAAAAAAGAAAGACAAGAATATAAACGAATAAAGAATACAATAATATGTAAAGCATAAATTACAAAGATACAGAGACAAGGAAAAAGTAGAAGAAAATTAAAGAAAAAATTTATTCCTTTAAAAGTAAAACAAAATTACAAACCTTAATCTTGATCACATAAGAAAAAGCCACAAAAGGCTCAAATTATGAAAATAGAAAATTGAAGAAGAGATATTACTAAAACCTCACAGAAATAAAATGGATGATGAGGCAAAATTATGAACAACCACATAGTCAATAAATAAGCTAGCATAAATAAAATTAACCAAGTCTTAGAAGAATGCAGACTACTGAAAAACTCTAAAAGAAAATTAATATCTGAATAGCTCAATAAAAGATGTTGAACTAGAAATTAGTATATAAATCCACTAAAAAAACCCAAAACAAAAAACAAACAAAAAAAAACCAAACAACCCAATTTTAAAAGGACTTATGTGCTAAATTGCACCAGCTATTTAAAGAATAATTAATAACAATTCTTTACACAGTCATCCAAAATTGAAGAAAAAACATTTTTCAATTTATTTTTGAGATGTATACCATTTAAGCTGTTTCAAAATTTACTATAAAGTCAATGTGACACTGATATAATTCAGTTGGAAAAACACGTCAACAAATGATACTGAAACAATTGAATGTTCACAGGTAAAAGAATTAGGTTGGAATCTTTACTTATTCTGAGCACAAAATTATTTAAAAATATTTAAGGAACTAAATATAAAAGGCACAGATACTAAAAATATCATTTCCCCCTCAACTATAATACTCTTATATGTGCATTGAACCTCAACATCAAGAAGACAAAGTTTCTCAGCACTAGGCCAATTGACAGCACTATAATAGATGGAAAAGAGATTGAGTTTGTTAGCAACTTCAGCTTGCTCAACTCCACAATCAACACTCTTAACACCAGCAGTTAGGAAATCAAAAGGCGAATTGCATTGGAAAAAACTTCTCTCAGGAACCTCTCCAGGGTACTGAAAAGCAACAATGTCAGTCTAAACACTAAGGTGTTCCTAATCTAGGCCATGGTCTTTGCAATTACTTGCTATGTATCAGAGAGCTGGACAATGACTAAGAATGACAGAAGAATTAATGTCTTTGAATTGTGGTACCAGAGAAGAGTTTTGAACATACCCTGGACTGTCAGGAAGACAAAGAGGTCTGTCTCAGAGACGGTAAAACCAAATTTCCTCTTGAAGGCTAGGATTTTGAAGCTCGATCTCACATACTACGTGCAC
The DNA here is from genome assembly GCF_000299155.1 of Elephantulus edwardii. NCBI lineage: Eukaryota > Metazoa > Chordata > Mammalia > Macroscelidea > Macroscelididae > Elephantulus > Elephantulus edwardii. The sequence goes on along the minus strand of NW_006399758.1, from coordinate 30,960,224 downwards.
ACAGCCAGGAGAGAAGGGTCCGTGGAGAAAGACATCATACTTGGAAGGGTGGAGGGACAGTGCAGGCTAGGAAGACTTCAGGTGAGGTGGATTTGGAAGTCAGTGGCATTCACCAAAAAAATGTAATTCTTTTGGACTTCAGAGTATAAGGAGACAAGTATGTTCTTAAATGGATTTTGATGATAATTTTGCAACTTTATGTATATACTAAAATCGTTACGTATTTTCAAATTAAAATTATGTACTTTAAAATGGTATCTCAACAAAATTTGCTTTTAAAATATACACAACGGTTGAGGTCCAAAAAAAGAATCTAAGTTTGCTTCCTGGACAGGACTGTAAAAAATATGAAAATATATTCTAATTTGACAGCTACATTCTATCCTAATTACGTGCTATAGAAGCGCAGTCTGATAAGATTTTTTGTGCTTTAGTTTTATTTTCTACCATAACAAATATAATCTTAGAATATTTGAAAGTATCCTCCCTCACATAAAAGACTAAAGGAGTTCGACATCTATAAGAGAACTTATTGAAGACGTTTTTACTTGTCCTATGTGCCGTTGAGTTGCCCGCAACTCATAATGACTCCATAAGCAATAGCCCTAAATCCTGCTCTATCCTGTGCCAATCTTATTGTCTCTGACACACCTATCCCCATTACCTCAGTCACTGAATCAATCCATCTCATTGAGGATCATCTTCTCTTGCATTATCCCTCCAACCTCCCAAGTATGACCTCCCTCTCTTTCCAAGCACTGGTCCCTCCTTGCAACATGTCCAAAGTAGGTCAGATGAAAGTTCAGAATCCCTGCCTCCAAGGAGCAGCCTGGTCTCACCATCTCTAGGACAAACCTGTTTGTTCTCCTAACAGTCCATTGTATCCAGTACTCTTCTCCATTACCACAGCTCAAAGATATCAATTCTCCTTTTATCATTCCTAGTCATTGTCCAGCTTTCTGATGTGTAGCAAGTAATTATGAAGACTATGGCCTGGGTCACACACACCATAGGCTCCAGACTGACATTGTTGCTCTTCAGTACTTTGGAGAGGTCTCTGACAGCAGACTTTCCCAAGGCAATTTGTCTTTTAATTTCCTGACTGCTCATACCAAGAGTGTTGATTGTGCAGCTAAGCAAACCAAAACTAGTAACAATCTCAATCTTTTCACCGTCTATCATGATGCTACCAGTCACCCCAGTGGTGAGAATCTTTGTTTTCTTGCTGTTACGCTTCTATCCATATTGAAGGCTGCAGTCCTGGACCTTCTACAACAACTGCTTCAGGTCCTCCTCAGTTTCAGCAAGCAGGGTTGTGTCATCTACATAACGCAAATTGTTGATGAGTTTACCTCCAAATCTGATACCACATTTCTCCTCATAGAGCCCAGTCTTCCAGATAATCTGTTCGGCATATAGATTGAAAAGTTATTGTACATGTGTTGTACAGCAAGGCAATTTCTTGTGCAGCAGATTTTGACCAGAGTAGGAAACAAGTTCTCGTTCTCTGCTCAGAGATGGCAGCTGATACATATTCAGAGCAGGACAGTTAACCATCATCTTCAAGTTAAACTGTTTCCTGTTTGCTCAAATGCATCCTTTCAAGAGGTTTGGTTACTGCCGTGTTTTCATGAGTCAGGGCTGAACTATTTTGCACTAGTTCAAAGTCTTGTCAAGAACTAAGTTTTGTTCCTTTAAGGGCAATATTACGGCAATGAAATGTGTGTGTGTGTGTGTGTGTGTGTGCGTGTGTGTGTGTGTGGGTGTGTGTGTGCGTGTGTGTGTGTGCGTGCGTGTGTGTAATGTTGTTATGTGTCATCCACTTCAGTATGACTCAGAGTGATCCTACGAATAATGGTCTGAACCTTGCCCCTTGCCTTATCCTAAGCCAACTTCACCATCTCTTATGTACATGTCCCTATTGTCACAGATTTTAAAGTGGTTTCTAGATATAAATAATAATAATAATAATAATAATAATGGTATGAAGAAAGGACACAACCCTGGCATATACCCTTCCCAATTTAAAACCATGCTGTGTTTCCTTACTCTGTTCTGATGACTGCTTCCTGATCCAAGCATAGGTTTCACATAAGTGCAATCAAGTGTTCTGGGTTTTCCTTTCTTCCCAAAGTCAGTCACAGTTTGTTATGACCACACAGTTAAATGACTTTGCATAGTCAGTGAAACACAGATAGACATTCCTCTGATACTCCCTGCTTTCAGCCAAGATCCATCTAACTTCAGCTATAATATCCCTAGTACCACTGCCTCTTCTAAATCTAGACTGCACATCTGGCAGTTTTCTGTTGATATTCTGTCCCAGCTGTTTTTAGATAATTTTCAGCAGAATCTTGCTTGCATAAGATATTAATGGTATTGTTTGATAATTTCCACACTCTGTCAGGTCACCTTTCTTTGGAATAGGAACATATATAGATTTTTTTTTTCTTCTGTCAGTTGGCCAGGTTTCTTGGTATAATTTGTTGTTCTTGGCACAACTTGTTGAGCACATCTTGGGGCCTTGTTTTTTGTCAAATCTTTCAGAGCAGTTTGAACTTCTTCCTTCATCACTACAGGCTGTTTCTCATACATTGTTTCATGGAAGTCTTCTGTGTCCACCAATTCCTTTTGATACAATGACTCTGCATACTCTTTCCAAGTTCTTTCAATGCTTCCTGGATCATTTAATAGTCTGCCCAATGCATACTTAAATATTGCAATTCAAGGCTTGAAATTATTCTTCAGTTCCTTCAACTTAAGAAATACTAAGTGAGTTCAAACCTTTGATTTCTGACTCCGGGGTTTTGCACATTTCATGGACAGAAGACTTCAGAGAACAAAAAGGGAAGACAAAACTAATATGGTTCATTGACCACTGATTGAAGACATAGTTATATAGTTGTTGCCTTTGTGTTCTGGATTCTTAAATGGAAAAAAAAAGTTATCTCATTTCTATATGGTTAATTCTTGAATCATAAAGGAAGAGAAACTGTTGTCTTAACTAGAACTGAAAACATTCCTGTAGTAGTTATTACTTTAGGAGAATGCATTATAGGGCCTGAAAAAAATGTCACCTTGAAAATTCAATCATGAGACTCAACAAAGTAGAATAATAATGGTTTTCTCCATCAAGAAACATAAAAGCTTGTGTATGGATTTGAAGAGGTGAAACCTCTGAACTTCTCATTGTAGATCCTCTGAGTGGGCTTAGTTTCAACAGACAGAAGATGACAAACAAAAGAAGGACAGGTATTAACAGGATTAAGGGCTCACCCTGCTGCTTAAACATGATAATTTCTTGGAGAAGACGTAACCTTTTCTTCAAGGAAAAAGTGTTGGGCATTCTGCTATTGGTGTGTTTGGTCCAAGTAATGGGGGGCGGGGGGGGGGAATGTGGTAACAGTGGTGGCCTACGGGGTAAGAAGTTCGGCTGTCAACCCAAAGTCAGTTGGTTTGAATCCACCAGCAGTTTTACTGGAGAAAGATGGACAATCTATTATCATGTGATTTTAGCCTCTAAAAGCTAGCCAGAGGGCCAGCTATGAGTCAATGGCAACTCTATGGCATGTAACAACAGCTAAAATATACGTTTATGAAGATCTCTACGTCAGTGATTTGGACAAATATAATTATTTTAATTATTTTTTTAAAAATCTAATAAAATAATGAACACAAACTAGTTTTCTAGGGAGTGGGATAGATTTGTTTTAGCAAAGACAATGTTTAAAAACATTATTTTGTTTTTCTTTACCTGGCACAAGCCTATTTGAAGTTTTATTCTCACTATTAATCATGGTCTTTCTCATCTTCTTCACCTAAAGTGAAGATTAGACAGTAACTCAGACTCACCTTAATGAACATTAGTACAACATTGGCTTTAGTTTATTGTGATTGTAACCTTTATTTGGAGATAACAAACCACTCTTTCTTGTTCTCATGAGGCGTATTGAAGGAGGAAAAAGGACCATATATCTAATTTTTCATTTCTTTTTAGTAACTTTGAATTTTTCTTCCAAGCAACTACTAATTGCTTATCCAAGGAAATTTGATAAATAATACAGGTATTAGGAAAATATAAGAAAAAATTATATAGAGAAAGCAGTGAAAATCTTTTACATTGAAGAAAGCCGAAAACTGATGTGAGCAAGGTCTTGAAAGATATGTAAGATTGTGGAAACAAAGTAAGGCTTTATACAGGTTATTATCAGGTATAAACATCCTTTGTAACTTATAAACTATAGATTGTCTAGACTATTTCTAACAGGGTAAAAAGAAAACCTACTGACTGTGGAAAACAAACATACAAAAAACATTTGGCAATACCATCTCAGACAAGGGTCTCATAACAAAAGTTTACAAAATACCTTCACAAGGAAAAGACTCATAACCCAATTACAAAATGGGCAAAAGACATGGAAAGACTTTTTCCACAGTGAAAGATATTCGGATGGCCAGCACACACATGAAGAAATGCTTAAAATCACCAGCAATAAAAACAATGCAAGTCAAAACCACAATGAGATGCCATGTTACCCAGGAAAGTAGTAACATTTAACAAGACAGCAAGGAATGAATGTTGGAGAGGATAGAGAGAGAGAGAGAGAGAGAGAGAGGAACTCTGATACACTGTTTGGAGGTATTGTAAAATGGTACTTTCTCAAGCAGTTGGACATAGAAATTCCATATGACCCAGCTAGTCCAGTGCTTGGAATATACCCCAAGAAAACTAGAAGTGAGACACAGATGGAGATGTGTACACCAATGTTCATAGGAGTGTTATTCACCGTTGCAAGATTGTGGAAACTGTCCAACAGCAATTGAATGTACTGAGATATTGTGATACATTCTCTGGAATACTTCACAGCACCTAGGAGTAAAGATTTTAAAGATTACAACATTGAAGCAAGAGAGACTGGAGAGCATTATGCTGAGTGAACAAACTTAGTCCCATAAGGACAAAAACTGTACAAGACCATTATTGTAGAAACAGAAAGATAACTAGTAAAGAGAGTATGAAAATGCAAGGAAGAAGGGAGGATAACAGCAGAAGGGTTAGGATGGGAAAGGAGGAAATACGGTAGTACAATTTGATGAGTAGAGAGAGGAGTGAGAAAGAGAAATAGGAAAGATCTGTTGGAGATCTGGAACGATAATGTAATGACAGGCATATTTCAATGTTCATTAATTTTATAAAGCATCATGAATGGGAATAATTGTATGAAGCACAATGTGAATGAACATAGTGTGAAAAACAATGAATATGAACTTTATAGATAAAATGGTATAAAATCAAATTTTATTTAATTTAAAATAAAAGCGTTAGACTGTACAAGGATTGAATAAACAGGATGCCTCAAAGTCTAACTGGCCTTGAGCTTTAATTGCGTCTTTTTCCTACACTGATATCCTCCTTCAGCAATTGATCCCTCTGATGATGAGTCCAAAACTCAGGAGTCATACAATGTTCCATAATGACCCAGTGCTTGTCACTGGCTAATTTTCCAAAACAAGTCACCAGACTTTTCTTCGCAGTCTATTTTAGTCTGTAAACCCCTCTGAAATCTGTCCTCCATCTACTATGGATATACCCATAAGTGTTGGAGATATTGGCCGTTCAAGCTTCTAGCAATAGAGCAATAGACAAAACACTATAATATAAACTCTGATTTCTGTGTTATATATCTATCCTTACACTATGTAATCATTATTTTATATCATTTTAAAGTGCTGAGAAAAAATAGCCAAGGTAAGGTATTTATAGAATTTTTTCTACCATGCTTCTTACCTTTTGAGAATCCCTCATTTTCTTTCTGCAATTCAAAGTTACCCTTTAGTATCATTTCACTGCTTTAGTATAACTTTGCTCCCATTCCTTTCTGCCGTTATTGTCAAATACAATGCAATTCAATATGATTTATTCACTTGGCTTTAAATCAGTTAAAAGAAGAAAGAGAAAGAGCTATGGAGCTGGTGCTATTCATACTTAGCTGCTTAATTATCATAACTTGTATTCTTTATTCTATGTATGTGGATTCAAAGTACTGACTATTGTCACTTGCTTTTTGCTTAAATTACCTATGCTAGCACTTACAATTTTTTTTTAAATATTTTATGAGTGGTTGGGTAAGAGAAATTGAAAGAATTTGTTCTTAAAAACAATGTCTTTGAATTTTATAAATAAACTAGTAGAAAATTAAAAAAATATCTATAAAACATCTCCGAAAAGTGAATCACAGATTGTTATTCCTATAGCTACACAGTAATTGACAAATTAATTAAGAATTTTTATTAAGGATATTTTATAAATTATTTTATATCAGATAAAATTAACCACATTTTACTTGTCACTTACTTGTGGGCTGTTTTTCAGAAAATGTTCTATTTCTTAAGTGAAAACTTCAGCTTATATTTTCAGCTTTAGATGTGAGTATATAATTTTAGAGGGTCTTCTAAATGTGGGTATATTTTCCCCAAAAAACACTTTCCTAACCAAAGCCATTTCAGCTGCAAATGACCTGTTATGAATAATGAATGAATGCACGTTTTGAGTGGAACATGAGCACCATAGAAACTGATGTTTCAGAATTGGAATGGTTGCTTTAAACAGGATACTAGCATTGATATCAAATGTCATGTGCATGAACAATATTTTTCATATCTAATTTACTTTTCTATACTAATATTTTAATCTTATTAGGGGCCACTCTCGATTTTTGTTTTATATGTGGTTCCAATGAAGAGTTGAGTGTTTGTTATCAGTCTAGAGAATGCATTTCATTTTGAACCTCAAGATAACAATCAAGACACTAATCCTATTTGGATATTAACATTAATTTGTATTTAACTTGCTGTCCACAAATGTTTTAAATTCTTGTACTTTTTTTTATGGCATCAATTCCAGGACCTTGGTTTTTTTGCCAATTTCTTCAGAGCAAATTGAACTTCCTCCTTCATCACCATTACTTCTTATTCATATGCATGAAATTCTTCTATGTCTTCTGTGTTTTTGGTAAAGTGACTGTATTCCTTCTATTTTCTTTTGATGCTTTCTGGATCATTCAATATTCTGTTCATTGTATCCTTAAGTATTGCAATTCAAAGCTTCATTTTCTTCTTAAGTTCCTTCCACTTAAGAAATGCAAAGTGAGTTTGTCCCTTTTGATTTTCTGACTTCAGCTCTTTACACATTTAATTACAATTGAATAATTCTTATGGCAGTTACATAGCAGTTATATGACAATTATTACAACAATTGAGATATTTCAACAAAAGAATACAACCCTGGATGTGCTTGCCAGGTTTTACCAAGTAATCTGGATGACAACTACGTGACCAACTGACTGGAGGAGATACATTTTCATTCCAATTCCAAACAAAGGTGATCTGACAGAATGTGGAAATTATTGAACATATCATTAATTCCACATGCAAGCAATACCTTGCTGAAGATTATAATAATAATTAAAAAATAACTGGAACAGCACATTGACAGAGAACTGCCAAAAGTACAAGCTGAGTTTAGATGAGGCCATGGCATCAGGGACTTCATAGACAATGTCAGATGGATGTTGGCTGAAAGCAGAGAGCTCTAGAGGAATGTCTATTAGTGTTTTGTTGACTATGCAAAAGCATCTGTGTGGATCACAACAAATTCTGACTAACCTTGAGCGGAATGGACACTTTAATTGTGCTCGTGAGAAACCTAGACTTGGAGCAGGAATCAGTTATCAAACAGAGCATGGTTCAACATCAAGAAAGAAGTACATCAGATGCATCCTACTGGACTTAATGAAGAAAAATGTGGCTTCAGGTTTGGAGGAAGACTCATCAATAACCTGTGTTACACAGTTAGATAACACAACCTTGCTTGCCAAAACGGAGAAGAACCTGAGGTGTTTGCTGCAAAAGGTCAAGGACTACAGTCTTCGATAAGGATTGAAACTCAAATCAAGAAAACAAAGATTCTCACCACTGGGCCAACTGACAGCACCAGGATAGATGGAAAACAGATTGAGGTTGTTCACAGTGTTAGCTTGTTTGGTTCCACAATCAACACTATTGGCACAAGCAGTCGGGAAAAGACAAATTGTGTTAAAGAAATTTTCTATTTCTTTCTTTCTATTTCTCGCCAGAGTGGTGAGTAACAAAAATGTCAGTCTAGAGGCTAAGGTGTGCCTGATCCAGGCCATGGCTTTTTTAATTATTAGCTATGCACCAGAGAGTTTAACAGTGACCAAGGATGATAGAGGAAGAATTGATGCCTTTGAGCTGTGGTGCTGGAGAAAAGTTTTGAACATACTATGGTCCTCAAAGAGAACAAATAGGTCTGTCCTAGAGAGGGGATGAGTAAGTTGCTCCCTAGAGATAAGGATTTTGAAGCTCCATCCGACATACTTTGGACATGTTGTGAAGAAGGACCAGCCCATGGAGAAAGACATCATGCTTCCAATGATGGAGAGACAGTTTCGGAAAAGAAGGCCCTGAATGAGATGTATTTACACAGTAACTGAGGTAAGACAGTAGATATATTGGAGACAGTGAGATTCGCTCAGGATAGGGCAGAGTTCAGAGCTATTGCCTGTAAGATAGCTATGAGTTGCAGGTGACTCTAAGGCACATAACAACAATTATTTTATATCATTTCATGAAAAGGAGCTGTGGTGGCGCAATGCCTAACCTGTTGGGCTGTTAACTAGAATGGCAGTGGTTTAAATCCATCTATTTTTTGTGAGAGAAAATTGCACAGTCTCCTGTAAAGATTTCATTCTTGGAAACTCAGGAGAGTTGCTATATGTAGGAATTTACTTGATGATGTAAGATTTTGTTTGGAGGGTTATGAAGCATGGATTTTAATATTAATTACATTTTTAAATAGACTAAATTATGTTGAAATGATGATGCCCCTTTGAAATATGAAAAAATGAGGCAGTAAAATTTTTATATATATTTCTATGTAAACGTATATGTATGTTTCTATAGGAAGACTGCAAGAATTTTAAAGACTTGCTTCTCACTATTCAAGAAACTTTTCAAATGTTATGCAGTAAGTGAATTGCAAAAGCAATTTTCCTTTTTTTGAGTTTGTATCATTTGTGAGTGTTTCTAATCTAGAAGGAAGAGTTTCTGAAATCAGATTGTTTGGATTCAAATGACAGCCTCTTTTATTGTCTATTTCACTTAGACCAATCTATTTCATATCTCTCTTCCTCAGTTTTCATTTTTAAAATAAGAAGAATATGATCTCAGAGTGTGAAAAATTTCTAGAAAGACAAGTATTAAGATTTTCTTACTATGAGTCCTGGTGATGCAGTGGTTTACCACTTGAATACACCCCAAATTTAGTAGAAGAAAAAAATATAATCCAGCTATGTGCTTTTGTAAAGATTTACAGCGTTGGTATCTCTGTGGGCAGTTGTATTTTAGGATAAATGGTCACTATGAATCAAATTGAAGACAACTGACAACTGCTGGGCTCTAATTAGAGGATTCCAAAGAAGCATTCCTTTCCTTTCATCTAACTTATGATTTCCCTTGATTAACCTTTAAGAAGTGGATAACAGGCCATTCTGCCTTTAGTGACTCTGCTACATAACATACAGGTGAAAATCCAATTATTTCTCCTTTATACAACAGTGGCTAATGAGATTCCCCACTAATCTTTTCAGCACAGTGTCTGCAATTATTATCAATATATTATTTCGTAAATGATATGAGCCCCACCAAGAAGCTCAACTTTCATTCTTTACTGGCTCATAAATCTGAAACTCCAGCTAAAGCAGATTCATTCTTCTCTTAAAATGGGCATGACTCCTTACATATCTGGTTCCTATTAATGAAATGACATTCATCAAGAATAATTTCCCTTAAAAAAATCTATCAAAGTTCAGTCACTCCTACAAACTTGGAGAATCTGTTAGCAATAAGCCTTTTACTAGAAAGTCAGTTCAGACTTTTCTGGTAGTACAATCCACAGTGTTTGGAGCTGGTAATAAAAATACCGCATATCTCTGGCAATTGAATCCACCAGGAGCGTTATGGTAGAGATAGGATTAATTTAATTACATTAAGATTTACAAACTGAGGAAAACCTGAGGGTTGCTGTGAGTTGGAGCTGACTAGACATCAGTGGGTCAGTAAACCTACTGGACAGAATATAACTATCCAATTGGGCCCCCTAGGTCACATCTTTAGATCAGGTCGTACCACAGTGCTCCTTGGAGCAAGGATGGTGACCATTCATCTCATATTTTGAGTGTGTTGCTAGGAGAAGCTCTTCCTTGAAAAGGGATATCATGCTTGGAAAGGTGGAGAGTCAACAAAAGACAAGAAGACACCCCCCCCCCCAGTGAGGTGAGCTGAAACAGTGACTGCAGTAATGGACTAAAATGTATCAGAAATGATGAGGATATAGCACCGAATAAAAAGATTTACAGCCTTGTTAACTCTACAGGCTGTGGTGCTCTGGTATGCGTTGGCACTGAAACAGCAACAATAAGTTCCCATTTTGATTTCACATATTATTATATGTCCAGAAATAGAGCTTACAAATCAGAAATACTGAATAAGTACTTGTTGAGTGATGGACACAGTCAAACAATAGTCCTGTGATTTGAAGAAAAATATAGATTAATAGAAAAAAAAACCACAGGAAACCATTATGAGTGTAAGATCATGTCTTTCTCTACTATTCTTCTCAGAGAAATTAGTGCTGAGGATATTGTTAATATAATCACTTTTAGAATTCAATCCAAATGGCTATCCCATTTGCAGAGAAAAATTAAAGGAATAGTTGAGCTAACCTTGTCATTTCCCTTGATACTCTGATATCAATCTTGAGGAGTAGGAGCAGTGCAAATTACAGTCTTCCATACAAAGTTCTTTATGGAGATCAAAGCCTACAGCCTTCCTTATGCCTCAAAATAAAGGGGGGGAAAATCTCCACAGGTAGGTCAATAAGTAATGTAATCTCATGATAAACAGAGAAAATACTGAAGTTGTCAAGAATTTCATTCTACTGCACTCACAATCAATGCACCTGGAAGCAGAAGTTAAGAAATCAACCAAAATATGTCTTTAGTCAAATATACTGCAAAGGTTCTCTTTGATGTGTCATGAAGTAAAGATATCATTTAGATGACTAAGGTGCACCTGTTCCAAACCATGGCATTTTCCCCCCTTATGTACATGCAAAAACGGAAATGAATAAGGAAGAATGTAGGAAAACTAAGGTCTATGAGTTATGGTGTCAGTGAACACTAAATTTACTATGGAAAATCAGAAGAACTCACATCTGTCTAAGAAGAAATATCATCAGAATGAGCCTTAGGAAAGATTATAAGACTTAGCCTCACACACTTTTAATATATTACCAGAAGAACTAGCCCTTGGAGAGGGTATCGGGGGGAGGGAAGAACTCTCAATAAAATTATTTTGGCTAGTGGACACAGCAAAACAAGCTCAGACATAACAACAGTTTTGAGAATGGTGCAGAACTGGACAATGTTCTGTTATGTTGAACAAAAGGTCATTAATTTGAATGGAAATTATACTGATGGCACCTAAAGACAATAACAATGCAGGTCACACCAGCTCCTGTGTCATGTTACAGGGACAAAAGTACCTTAAAGCTGCTGGGTCAGAATGAGAATTTACAAAACTCTTAAACAGACTGTGTCCTCAGAAAACCTGAAGCTGGGAAATTTATCCAGCAGACAATTTAGATGAGCATATGATCTAAAGCAAATGGTTATTTCTTTCTTTTTAACTTTTAATTTTCCTTTTGATGTTTCTGAAGATCAAGCATTTAGGAGTTCTGCCATCCCATTTTCTGATCCACGCATTTATATGCATGATGCATTTCATTTTTAATCTTAAACTTGCTATTTCTCTTCCCCACTTGTCTTCCCTTGAATTATTTTGCCTTTTTCTTTCCAGAAAGAAATAGCTATTTTATTTCAGCTTCACCGTCTGGCTTTCATGTGCTCCTATATTCCCTTTCCTTAGCTGATTCTGTTTTTAACTCTATTGCTTTTAAGTGTAAATTGAACTATATTCTCAAAGGTTGATAAATAACTAGAGACCCTAAGAACAAAAGTATTATCGTATTTTTAACTAATATAGACTTTCAATACAGACTCCTAAAAAAACTCATAACCCCTCACCTCACAAAATGTACTTCTAGGTTTTTTGTTGGGGTTTTTTTTGTGTTGCTTTTTTTTAAAATGTTATATGCAAAATAAGCCCTTTCAAGTTTGACATTGGTATGTCATTAAAATAATGAAAATTAATATTTAGAACCTCTTATGTTTGAAAACATATTATATATAATAAATAAAGGTTTTGTCTTTGGCAAACATTTAAATTAAATATAGTTCTCCCTGTGCTCATTTTGTCTGATGAATTCCATTAAATTAGGATTATTGGAGTTCAGCAAAAAAAAAAATTCCATCTGATACTGGTTGCTTGGAGTCTACAAGAAGAAATCACCAAGTGTTTATATCTTGAACTGCAGAAATCTTTATAGAAACAGTATCTAACTTTTTTCTAAATGAATGCCTTTTAAGTAACCTCACCAGTAAATTTAGTATCATGAAATGATGGGCTTTGCATTAGTTTGTGTGGCCAACAGAGTGTTCAAAGTGTTAAAAAATTTTTTTTGTCTTTCTAAATGAGGGAAATGTCTTGTCTTAAGGTAAGGACTAATTAGCAAGTTTTCCTGCACGTTTTAGTTTTTTATTTCTTGTTGCAAAACTTTACATTTATAAGATTTATTTTTTTAATAGTACAATGCATCCCTGTTCTTTAGCTTAACCTTTATATCAGTAGCAAGAAATGAAGACAAAATTTTCCTCTTCAATGGAGGATCACATTTACGATGCTTAAGTTATGTCTCAAACAGCTAGCAGAATTGTCACAATACTTGTGATGAGTCCTAAAAGAATGCTTGCTGCAGTTACCCGAGGAAGCCCTGGTGACATAGTCAGTACGGAGTTGCACTGCTAACCCAAAGGCCATGCCTATCTTGTAGTTGGACTCCCACCAAGAAATTCCATGAAAAACAAAACAAAACAAAAAACAACCCAACAGAGCAGTCTCTTATCATTGTGACTTAATCTCAGAAAGTAAAAGTAGGGTCAAACCTGACTTAGCTTCAACTCTGCAACAGTGCTAGAGAGAGAAAATGAGAGGGAGAGGGAGAGGGCTAGAGTCCAGCAAGGTACCAAGTATTCCATCTCTCCCCTGAAACATAACCTAGAATGCATTGTGTTATAAATTAAGTTTTACAAACTGTTCTGTACTCTACATTCTCTCAGATAAGAGTACTGATTGCTTTCTTTTTAGTCTAAAACATTTCAGAACAATCGCTTTATTCAGTTAGTTTTGAGATGGCTGCTGACAGCCACAACAAAAACAAAACAAAATACTTCCCTATACTTTTGAATTAGAATCTATTTCTGGAGATCTGCTTTCTGTATGAAAAAAGCTATCAAACCATCAGTTTATCCATATGTATTTTTCCCTTTCAGACATCCTGTCAGACAATAGAAAGCTAAAGCTTTCTGCTAATGGTTTCTTTAGCAAAACCTTTGTCTACCTACAGGGCTAATCTCTAGCTTTAAATTCAGGAGCAGATCTACTTTTTTTAGCATTTGTTTCCTTTTGTCTTTGTCTTTCCTTTCTATTTTTATTATAGCAATATGACGGAAAAACAGAACTAATCCTGTTATGACAGACTATTTTAATATCTGCTTATTTCCAACCAACCTTTTTAAAATAACCACTCACAGCAGTCTCTTTTAATTTCTGATAACTATTTTAGGTACATGATTAGTGAGAACCAAAAATATCTGAATGTAATATATAATCTAGTTATGTCATTATGGATGTATATAAATAGTTATACACAGAGTAGTATATACATATTACAATAGACAATTATTTTCATAAAATATCATTTCTGTAGATTTGAGTTGATAATGACTTTAAAAGCTTTAGAATATTTTTTTAAACTATAAGCCTGAATTACCTGATAAAGTTTCATTGTTTGAGTTTTCATGTTTTGAAATAGAAGCAGTTTGACTTTTTTGTAAACCATCGGTCATATATTGTATTGCTAGGTATTGTTCAGTTAACTATGCCTCATAGCGATCCTATGAACCAGAGATCTGAACCTTGCCCCCTCATGAACCATCTTTATTATTTCCAAAATTCTTGCACCTATTTCTGCAGCCACTATATCAATCCATATTTTGGAGGGGTCTTCTTGTCTTTCCTTGACTTCTCACCCTTTTCCAGCATAATGTCATTTTACCACTGGCTGGTCCTTCCTGTTAACATACCCAAAGTTTGTGAGGCAAAGGGCAATCATTCTTGCATCTAAGAGGCACCCTGTCATACTTCCTCCAAAAGCTGACTTGTTTGTTCTTTTGGTACATGTGTTGTTTTTATGTACCATTGTGTCAGAACTTACCAATAGCTGACTACTAAGCGGGTCTCCAGAGGCATGAAATCACATAGGGCGAGACTGCTCATCTCTCATCCACCAACTGGTGGATTCAAACTGCATACCTTTGGGTTGCCAGAGTTATATGTTGTTGTTAGATGCCATTGAATCAAGTATGACCCCCTAGCGACCCTATGAACAACATACCTGAACCCTGTTCTATTCTATGCCATCCTCACACTTCCTGGCACATTACAGTCCATAGCAGCAGTCACCATGCCAATCCATGTGGCTGAGGGTCTTGTCCTTTGCTGACGCTCCACCTTTCCCTCTCCGAGGAATAGCCCCTCCCAGCAACATGCCCGAAGTACGTGAGGTGAAGCCTTATCATTTTTGCCTCAAAAGAGCATTGTGACTATACCACCCCACAACATAATTGTCTGTTCTTTTGGCCATCTGCGAGATGTTCAGTCCTCTTCTCCAACACCACAACTCAAAGGCATCAATTCTTCTTCTGTCATCCTTGTACATTATCCAGCCCTCAGATACATAGCAGGTGATTGGAAAGACTATGGCCTGACTCAGACACACCTTAGTCCTCAAACTGACATCATTATTCCTCAATAATTTGAAGAGGTCCCTAACTGCAGACTTTCCCAGTGCAATACATCTCCTGATTTTCTGACTGCTGTTACTAAAGGTGTTAATTTTTTGATCCAAGCAAGACAAAGATGTTGATAGTTTCTGTCTTCTCTCCATCTATCATGATGCTGCCTATCTCTCCAATACGAACAGAGTAAGGGAAAGCTACATGGTGTAAAATTAAGAAGAAATTGTGTCAGGGTTGTATTCTATCTATATACCTATTCAATCTGTATGCTGAGCAAATTATTAAAGAAGCTGGATTCTATAAGGAGGAATGTGGCATCAGGTTTAGAGGAAGACTCATTAATAACCTGTGTTATGCACATGACACAACCTTGCTTGTTGAAAGTGAGGAGGAATTGAAGTACTTGTTGCAGGAGATCAAAGACTACAGCCTGCATTATGGGTCATAAGAAGTTTACCTATATTTTAATTTTCTCAAGTTTTTTGGTAAACTGCTGTGGTGTCAAAGGTTTATCATTCAAAATGCCTTTTTAGCCATTGATGAACTATTTCATACTGAATTATTTATTGTACTGAAGAGACAGGATTAGGGTAGAAAGTCTTATATATATGCCCTTGGGACCTCAGGATTGTTCTCTTCTTGGTATACCAGCTTCCCAGCTATACTGTAGCTGATAATCTACAATGCTCACGACTCTCCCCCAAATCAGCCTGCACACCAACAGTCCCCACTCACCAGTCTCCCCCAAATCAGCCTGCACACCAACCGTCCCCACTCATCAGTCTCCCCCAAATCAGCTTGCACACCAACAGTCCTATGAGTCATTCCCCTGTTGGGTCTGAGTCTCTGGGAGAATTTCCAGCAAACCACTAAAACTAAGGAACATAGAAGAGTGAGGGACATGAACAAAGAAGGGAGTGTTTATGTCAGAAATCACGGAGTTAAATAGAGAATCAAATATTTGGAACACTGGATTCTGCACTTCTTTTAACTCTTCTACTACTAATCTTAGTAAAAGGAATTATGAATACAGCTGCTCTCTTAGTAAGTGCTACTACCGGTAGAGACATATTTGACTGCATAAACTTGAAGAAATGAATCACATCCTACCAGCTTAGTCACAACATCTGACTCTTCTTAAAACCTGTATTGTTCCTGATTGCCTTTGAGTCGAGCATGACGCATAGTGACCCTATGAACAAAAGGCCTGAGATCGTATATTATTGTGTCAAAATACTTATTATCTCAGAGTAATTTCCCCCTTGGTCTTAGGATCCCATTTACTATCATAAACAAATGGTTATCATCAACAAAAAAATAAAAGTACACGTAAGTCAGTCATGAAAGTTTTAACTATACTTGTGATGTAGTTAGAAGATCTGATGATGAACTGTTTTAACCTTCAGCTACTTACCTAAAGCATGGTATTTGAACCCACCAGCTGTTCCAAGGCATAAAAGCTTCGTAATCTTCTCTATAAAGCTTTCCAATCTTGGAAGCCACTGTAGGGCTAGTTTACTCTACCACACAGGGTTTATATGGGTTGAATTTACTTCATGGAAATGGATTTCTTTTGAAGTATTCAATTGTGATTGACAAATAATGATATATTAATATTTTTGTCCTTTTGGTATATTAATACTCCTGAGTAAGGTAACACAGGAGATGGTGATTGGATGGAGGGACAGCACAGGAGAGGAAGACCTCAGATGAGATGGAGTGATACAGTAACTGAAGCAATGGAGGTAGTAGGTATATCGAAGTCAGTGAGACTGGCTCAGGATAAAACAGGCTTCAGAGCTGCTGTAGCCAGGGTCACTATGACTCAATGTCACCTAGTGACAAAAACAACAACTATATGATTTTAATGTTAAACTTCCACTCTTAAACATGTTGTTGTTGTTGTTGTTCGGTACTGTCTAGTTGAGTAAGACTCATAGAGACCCTATGAATAGCAAACCTGGATCCTATCCTTTCCTATGTCGTTCATCCGTGACACACTCGAACCTATTGTGGAAGTTGCTGTGTCAATCCATCTCATTGAGGGTCTTCCTATCCTTCACTTACATGATTCACTCACATGCTTTCCAAGTCTGATGTCTTTTTCCAAGAAATAGTCTTGCCTAGCTACCTACATGCCCCACCCAGTCTTTGAGCTGACCCTAAATCATTGAGATCTAGTGCTGGCCAGAGTAGAACTACATGTTATAGGGTTTATAATGGCTTACTTTGTTGAGGTATATTGCCAGATCTTTCTTCTGACAATCATTTGGGTGGATTTTAGCCTCCAAACTTTTGGTTAGCAGCTCACCATTTACTTCTTGTCATCACCCAAGCTGTGAGAGATGTAGACGCAGACAAGCACAGTTATTCACTATCAAGTGGTAGGTTAGGTTGCTCTAATGATTACACACAGGGGTTCTGGAGATGGAGACGTAGCTATGAAAGCTTCAGAAGTTGTTTGCTAATGTTTCGTTTTTCAACTGGAGTAGGGAAATATTCTTAACATGAATTTACAAGGAGGAGGTTTTCTAACAGTGACAGGCAGGAAGTACACGAGTACCAAGTGCTGAGGGATGGAAAATCCAGAGTGGATAAAAATATGGACAAAAGGCTCCATAAAACATTCTGGAGTGTGGAATGACTTGATACTGGGCACTTTAAAACACTCCAGTATACCTTTGTGAGTGGCAGAGATGGGAAGGAAGAGGAAGAGAATAGACAAAGGCAGATTTTTTTTTAAATAGACTATTGAGCTATCTGTATTGTAGAAAGTTATGGAATTTAAAAAAGTAAGAAGCTGTTGAAATAGTCCAGGTGAGACATGACAAGGCAAGTATAGACTAAAATTTATACTCACTGTACAGGAAAATTTCATGGCTCTAAGGCTAAAGAGAAGACCTTAAAATTTCCAGTGTGGTAAAAAATTAAGCATCATACCAAATAGATCATTTGTTGATGTTGTTGTTGGTTGTTGTGGAGTCGAGGTCGACTCATAGAGACTCTATGAACAAAAAGACCAAATGCCTTTCCATAGCTATCATTGTTTCTCCGAGATCATAGAGTTTCCAGCAGCATGTGGTTTAGGAAGTGGATGCCACTCCTGCTTCTCACCTGTTTTAAAACTGGAAGCTCCACCAAACACTGTCCACAATGGGAAACCATTCTGATATTTGATATCCCCATGGCACAAGATTCAGCCTCATAACAAATCCAGGTTACCTCATATAGCACATTGACAAAGAGTGATGTGCAGTGTGGAAGAATGTTCCTCCAGATGGAACAGCACTAGTCTCATTTAGCAGTGGTTAAGTGTTTTTAAGTAGAATATGACTCAGAGTAAGCTTTATACAAAAGACCTGAACTCTGTTCTGTGATAACATAATTTCTGTACATTTTTTTTCCTTTGTAAATGATCTATTTCAGCTCACCAAATAGGTCATTTACAAAGGTAAAAAAAAATCCAAAATTCTCAGAAGAAAGGATTTTAGAGGATATTGGTACAAAGTTCTCAACTGTCTTTGCTTCTTAATGAACAATAATACACCCAGCAAAATGATAAATAAAGTATGAATGTATAATGGAAATATATTTTAAACATTTAAATATATATATTTTAAAGTCATATATCCTATCTTAGCATGTTCTTGAAAGGGGTCTTTAAAGAGGGTGTAAGCAGATTAAGAAAGATACTGAAATCACTAGAGCAAGGAAAGAAAAGGAAGACCTCAACCACTACTACAGAAGTTTAAAAGCTAAGATGGGGCATAAAAGATAGGTGGCTCTTGAAGGATGATTTCTACAGATTAAGATGCTATGATAAAATATTAAAAATATGCAGTCCATTAAAATGAATGCATACAATTTTTAAAGCAATTAGTAACTACAAGGAAAAAAAGATAAGCTTTCCAGATATCAAATGATAATATAATATTTATTATTGCATATATTTTTGGAAGCAGGAGTGGCATCCAATTCCTAAATAACATGTCTCCAGAAACTCTATGAACTTCGATAAATGTTGATAGTTATAGAGGGGCTTCAGGCCTTTTGTTAATAGGGTCGCTATGCGTCGTGCTCGACTCGAAGGCAATCAACAACACATTATTTTACTTACATAATAACATGAAAGATTTATTTCTTTTAAATTTTCAAAGCTACCTAAAAATCAAAGAATGAAAGATTTATTGTATTTTACGCAAATAACTTGGGTGTTATGTGCTATTGTCCACTATAACCTCCTCCTGTAAGATATCTTTGTAAATACATTACTTTTTTTAATATATAGCCACATGTAAAAAAAATTGCAAAATATACTTAGAAAAGTATGTAATCAAAGGAGAGTGTTGTTATGTATCCTTGAGTTGACTCTACCTAAGTGACTCATCAGTATTAAAATAGAATAAAAGTGATGCATCCTGCAGTATCCTCACACTCTCTGCTGTATATCAGCCCCACATCATTTAACTAAACTAAATTGGTAATTCAAAATGCTTCCATTAAACTATTACGATAGCTTTGTTGGTGAGTTATTCTAAGAACTTATATCATGGCTATTTCCTACTTTTTTCTATGGGATAGAAAAAGGCAACATCTTTTTTTTTTTTTTAAACTGAGACCTAGATTTAACAAGATCCTGAAATTAGATAACACCTGGACAGGAAAAAAAAATTACAAACCAATTTCATCGACAGCCTTCGTATCACTATTTCAGAATAATAACAAGTTGGGGGTTGGGGGGGTACCACAAGAGCAATTCATCAAAAGAAAAGTTAAATAACATTTTGTATTATAAATTTGATTCATTACAAAAATTCATGACGTGAATATTATTAGAAAATGTATAATATACTATATCACTTTAAAAAATGATTAAAGTATCAAAGCTATGTGATTGCATTCATAGTCACACAGACATATATCCACCTTCCCTAAACAAATGATACCCATTTATAGCAAAGGAACTTAAGAAGAAAAGAGCATTTATTAATCCTAAAAAATGCATTACACAAAACTCATATTTCATAATAATACATGAATATATTCTTTCTAAATCTTGATGAAAACAGCAATGCCATTATCACATGTTATTTCACACAGCAGATAGATAAAAAAAAGGGAAATAAT
The DNA here is from genome assembly GCF_000299155.1 of Elephantulus edwardii. Classification (NCBI taxonomy): domain Eukaryota; kingdom Metazoa; phylum Chordata; class Mammalia; order Macroscelidea; family Macroscelididae; genus Elephantulus; species Elephantulus edwardii. Next base: position 30,940,041 of record NW_006399758.1, on the reverse strand, counting down.
AGTTATAAGCTATGAAACAGAAAAAAACATAACTGTCATTGTTTGCCAGTGACATAATTACTTATAGGAAAAGCCTTTTCCTCCTAAATTGAAAGGCAAATTATAATAATCAATGATAGTGCTTAGTAAAATTGATGAACACCCAAAATACATATGTCAGTATAATTTTATGCACAGCTCCAGGCATTTAGGAAACATAAATAATATATGAGCTGAACCAACAAAAAATGTTTAAATCTTTTCTGAAAATAAAGCAGTAATATTTTGCTAAAAGATGATTTAGATGATATATATAAATACAGAGGAACATCATCTTTTGGGATTGTTGTTGTTGTTAAGTGCTGTGGAGTCTCAGGAGACTCATAGCGACCCTATAAAGGAGAGTCCTCGACACTTGGGAGCCTTTCTTCCTCTCCTAGGTTCATAGGGTTTCCAAGGCAAGCTATTATGGAAGGTGATGCCACTCCTCCTTCCAAGCTTGTTTTAATCGGAGAGTTCCACCCCACTCTCTGTCTGCATTGGGTAGCCAACCATTAATGCATTTGACACATCAATGTCACAGTGTTTGTCACAGTGTTTTGCCTCACAGCAATCAAAAGTGACTGCTGTATGGCAACTTGTTTACCAGGGCTACAAGACCAAGAGGAATGTCTGAACAATGAAACAATGAAAACAATGAACAATGAACAATGAAAAGCAATGAAAGACTGGCCTGAGGGCCACAGATTAAAAGCACCCACCTTTGTCTTGGTAACATCGTTTTCTGTTTATTAGAAAATATAATATCTTACCCACATAAGTTACCCTCAATTTAACCTTATGTTCCATAGACATACTTCAGATATATTAAACTTAAAAAAAAAAAAAAAAGGAACACATGAATGTTGGAACACATCTTCTCTGGCTACCCAAATTGAACCTGTAGTAAGTGAAATTATCCAGAACAAATAATTATGAATTGTTTCAAAATTTTCAATTTGCTTGAGATAGCAAGAAAACCAATATATTAATATAATAATAATAATAATAGAAAGCTAAAACAGTTATACAAAGGATGGAAGAAAACGAAGACACAGTAAGCCCAAAAGACAGAATTAAAATTAATGAGTAAAAACTTTATAAGTAAGGAAATTAGAAGTATATACACTATCAGTTAAAGATTCTTATAAAGCATAAGCTTTATATTAAGCATGTTTGTATATTATGTAAAACTTAGTGGTTTTGCCAACTAAGAATCTAAGGAAATAGGAAAGATCCAGTGGGAACTTTTTTTAACAAATATTAAATAATTTATTTCTTTGAATAAACTTATACAGACCTACATTTTTTTAAAAGTTATAGTTAATTTCAATGAAAATTTACAGAGACTTTGGATTTCTATTCATTCATTTTTACACTTTTCTTCCCTCCCAAGCTTCCTCCCCTAGTGCACTACCCTCTTGAAAAAGTGAAAGAAAAATTATTTCATTGTTTTACAAAGCCTCCCCCCAGGTCCACTCCACTATACAGCCTTCACTCTGGGCTCCTGTCATGACAAAAATACCTAATCACATATCCCTTTTTAACAGTTTTCTCCCTCATCTGCTTCAATGCAGTATACATTATTGAACCCATCTTTCTCAGTTTCCCCCTAACCCCAAGGTCAGTCCTTTTTTATAGCAGTGGCACCGTGTAGTATTTGTCCTTTTGTGACTGAAATACTTCACTCTGCATAATGTTCTCCAGGTTCACCCATTTTGAATAAAATTGCATGAGTCCTTGTTTTTCAATGCAGCCTAATATTCCATTGTGTGAATATACCACAGCTTCTCTATCTATTAGTTTGTTGATGGGCACTTAGGTTGTTTCCAACTCCTTGCTATTGTGAACAAAGCCATGTT
>NW_006399758.1:30935313-30937551 GCF_000299155.1 Elephantulus edwardii | reverse complement strand
GTGGGCCTGATTTAGGCCATGGCCTTGTTTTTTACTTGGTATAAATCTAACAGCCAGACAATAAATAAGTATGGCAGAAGAATTGATACCTTTGTATTGTGGTATTGGAGAAAATACTGAGTATCTCATGGACTGTCAAAAGAAAGGAGAGGCATGTCTTGGAAAAGATGCATGAAGAATGCTCCTTGGGGGGAAGAATGACAAAGCTTCAACTCTCATACTTTGTACATGTTGCTGGGCGAAGCTAGTCCTTGGAAAGGATTATCGTGCTTGGATTGGTGGATTGGTCCATGAAAGACAGGAAGACTTCCAGTGAGTTGTTCATATGGTGACTGTAGTATGAGCTCAATAGTAACAGAGATGGTGAGGATGGCACAAGATAGGACATGATTTAGAGAAGCTTTTTATAGGGTCACTATGAGTTGTACAAGACTGGATGGTACCTAACAACAACAACAACAACAACATGAATTATTAGAAATGTTAAAATGATTGGTTAGAATAGATATGAAATGTAATAGATTTTTCTACCATCTGGAACTTGGGTAGAGAGTCCTGTTGATAAAGTATGCGCGTAATTATCCACTGGCCAAATCCATACTTCCCTCGAAGCTAGAGTCCACTGGAGGTCCAGAGGGTATATAAAGGCAATATCCTCCTGTGCAATACATATAGCCTCAGAAACCCACTACAGGGTCAGCTGGATTGGTTATTACTCCATCACAAAGAGTTTTTAATCTGAGTAGTTGGATAAGCTTAAGTAAAGCACTAAGTTGCAATTTTTTCTTCAGAAATGTATGCAGAAATGTGTAGTTTTGCCTAGGGTTTTCTTGATGATTAAGCACCTTCATAATGATTATGTTCTCAAAACAGATCTTGGCACACAATAAGTTCTCCGTGAATACTAACTCTCTTAATATCCCTGCTCTTAAAGTTAAAGTATTAAACTACTGTAAATTAGAAGTAAGACAGAAAAAGAATACTATTATTACCACTATAACTACTATAATATTGTTTATACTAAAGACAGTATTTATTTCCATTTTTGTCCATAATTAAATGAAAGGATTCTGAAACAGAAAACAGTATGAGAGTAAACAAATATCTGTAATAAATAAAAGAATCATTCACATTACAGTAATTCTAAAGTGTTATAAACTGGATCTTTCATAATTTCAATTTATGTGGATCTATAGACCAATGTCTATGGCGGTAGCAGTCAATAAATCTAAAGTTGTGTTGCTTTGGACAAGCTGTTGTCAAGGACATCTTTGAGATGCTAAATAACAATAATTTTGGTTTAAAGACTAAGGTATACCTAAGCCAAGTCACAGTGCTTTTGATAGCTTAATATGAATGTGAAAGTTAGGCATTGAATAAGAATTCCAGAAGAAGAATCCATGCCTTTGAATAGTGGTTTTGGAGAACAGTCTTGAATATACCATGGACTGCCAAACGAACAAACAAATCTTTCTTCATTGGAGGAAGTACCATCAGGGTGATCATCCCAAGGGGAAGACCCTGGATGTCATGGGTTCACTCAGTGACTGGGATAATAGGGGTAGATGTGTCAGAAACAATGAGGTTGGCTCAAGATAGAGGAGGGTACAGAGCTTTTGTACATAGGATTGCTCTAAGTCGGAGTCGGCTCGACAGCACATAACAGTAACAACACAGTGATTTTAATGAAGGTTTACAGAGAAGTTGGTTTTCGTTAACTCATTGTTGCACATTTTCCTCCCTCTTCCTCTCACTTTGGAATGAAACTCTTGCCTCTTGTTCTAGATTGTTGTCATACATATAATGTCACATCAAACATTCCTCCCTGGCAGTTCTTCTCATTCATTCCAATGCCGTTTTTACAGCTATAAACAGAAGGGAAAATATTATTACTAGGAAGCATGGAATTAGGTTCAACTCATAGTGACCCATTGTACAACAAACTAAAACCTTGCCTACTCCTGTGCCATCCTCCCAGTTTCTGCTGTGCTTCAGATCTGTGTCAATACATCTCATTGGGTCTTCTTATCCTTCTCTGACTCTCCACCATTTCAAGCATGTTGGCTCTCACAAATGACTAGCTCATTCTGATAGCATATTCAAAGTACGTGAGACAGAGTTTGACAGTTGTTGTCCCTAGGGAACACCCTGGCTGTACTTCCTTTAAAACAGATTTATTTATTGTTTTAGAAATCCCTAGTATGTTGCTGTTGTTGTTGTTATGTGCCGTCGAGTCGC
>NW_006399758.1:30930498-30934993 GCF_000299155.1 Elephantulus edwardii | reverse complement strand
CTTCTATCCTCCTTATTTTTGTTGAAACCACAATTCAAATTCATTAATTTTTTTTGTCCTTCTTATCCATTGTCCATCTTTCACATGTGTTTAAAGTGATTGAACATAGCATGATTTAGGTCAGGAACACCCTAGTCCTTCATCTGAAAACTGTTCTCCACTGTAATAGGATCATATTTGCAGAGAATTTGTCTAATGTCCTACCATATGCCATTTAATTTCTCAATGGCTGCTTCCTTGAGTATTGTGGATTCAAATCAAGTTAAATCCTTGATAATTTTCTTTATTGGTTCAGTTGTGAGAACTTCTGTTTTCTTTATGTTGAGATATAATCCAGATTGAGAGCTATAGCCTTTCCATTTCCTCAATAAGTGACAGCAAATCCATTTCATAAGTACATCAAATCTTCTCCATTTTCTGAAAGTAAACTGTGTCAAATATTTTAAGTCGATGATGACTCTTCCTCTCATACTGATGCCACATTTTTCTTCAAACAGTTCAGATTTTTAAATTATTTGCAAAGCATAGAAATTAAATTGTAATGAGAAAAAGAACCTCAGTTCACACGATTTTTAAATTTTAAACCATTCAATATTTCCTGTTTTTTGTTAGGCTCTGTGTTTCATTTGTTAGGCTCTGTGCACATTTTTCATGTAAGCACAGGGGATTTCTTATGAAATTCCTATTTTGCTTGTATAATATTAATCATGTTGTTGTTTTTCTATCCTGTCGAGTTTTCTGTGACTCATAGTGACACTACGTATAAGAGCCTCAATCCCTGCTCTAACCTGTGCCAACCTCAAAGTCTCTGACACACCTACTCCCGTTTCCCCAGTAACTGAATCGATCCATCTCATCAAGGGTCTTCCTCTCCTGCACCATCCCTTCACCCTCCCAAACATGATGTCCCTCTCTAAGGACCTGTCCCTCCTTGCAACATGCCCAAAGTATATCAGATGAAGCTTCAGAGTCCTTGCCTCCAAGAAGCATGCTGGTTTTATCCTCTCCAGGACAAACCTGTTTCTTTTCCTAGCAGTCCATGGTATATTCAACACTCTTCTCCAGGAGAATACATCCCTGACAGACCCCCTTTCTGATTTTGAACATGCAGTGTCTCCTTCCTCTATTCTGATGACTGCCTCTTGGTCCAAGTATAGGTTTTGCATAAGCACAATCAAATGTTCCTAGATTTTCATTCTTCTCAGAGTCAGCCACAGCTTCTTGTGGTTCACACAGTCAAAAGGCTTTGCATAGTCAATGAAACACAGATAGACATTCCTCTGGTACTCTCTGCTTTCTGCTAAGATCCATCTAACATTAGCTATAATATCCTTAGTACCACAGCCTCTTCTAAACCCACACTGCACATCTAGCAATTATCTGTTGACTTATTGCTCCAGTTATTTTTGGATAATTTTAAGCAGAATCTTGCTTGCATATTAATAATACTGTTCTATAATTTCTACATCTTGAAGTATCAATTTTTCCAAATTTATTAATATAGATAAGGAAGTTCATTTAGGATTACACCTTTTTAATTTAAACATCTCAACTTGCTCTCCATCAACTCATGGAAACGTATATTTTGTCAAAGCTTCCAGTGCAGATTGGATCTCTGTAAAAAAACAAACAGACAAACAAACAAAAAAATACCCCAAACAAGCGCTACATGTTGTTGTTGTTGTTGTTAGGTGCTGTGGAGTCAAGTATGACTAATAGCAACCCTATGAACAAAAGACCTAAATCCTATTCTATCCTACGTTATCTTCACACTTCCTGACACACAAGAGCCCATTTCAGCAGTCACTGAATCAATCCACCTGGTTGAAGGTCTTCCTCTCTGCTGACCCTCCACACTTCCCAGCATCATGTTCCTCTCCAAGGAATAGCCCCTCCTAGGAGCATGACCCAAGTATGTGGGGTGAAGTCTCATCATTCTTGCCTGCAAAGAGTACTCCAGCTGCACCCTCTCCAAGATGTATCAGTTCATTCTTTGGCCATCCATGGGATATTCAGCACTCTTCTCCAACATCACAGCTCAAAGATGTCAATTATTTTTCTGTCATCCTTATACATTGTCCAGCTCTCAGATGCATAGCAAGTGACAAGAAAGACTATGGCCTGAATCAGATGCCCCGTAGTCCTCAAACTGACATCATTACTCTTTGATAATTTGGAGAGTTTCCTCACTGCAGATTTTCACTGCGCAATGTGTCTCCTTATTTCCTGACTGCTGGTGACCTTTACCAACTTGACCAAGGATAACTGTACCCATCAATAACATCAGAAACACAAAACCAATTCCCAAGAGGTCAGACATATTCCCCACAGTCCCATACCTCTTTCTACTCATCTCAATGTCAGTCTTACTGCTTTGGTGTTGTTGTCAAGTATCATCGAGTCAGATCCAAGGCTGATTCTCCAGTGAGTTTTCAAAGACAGTAAATTGCACAGAGGAGATTATCCATTCTCTTGTAGAGCAACAGGTGAATTCGAACTACATACATTTAGGATTGCAGGACAATTTCTTACCACTAGTCCAGCAGAACTTCTACTGAATCCATTATCAGAAGTGATAACACACAGAACACACAAAACCATATTAGGGAAATCAAAAGGCTAAAATTCAAGTTAGTAGATTGTGGGAATTATCAAACAATATCATTAATATTACAGGCAAGCAAGAGTCTGCTGAAAATTATTCAAGAATGGCTGGAATAGAGAATCATCAGAGAATTTCCAGATGTGTAAGCTGGGTTTAAAAGAGGCCATGATACTAGGGATATTATAGCTAATATTAGATGGATCTTGGTTGAAAGCAGAGAGCACCAGAGGTATGTCTATCTTCGGTTCATTGATTATGCAAAGCCATTTGACTGTGGATCACAACAACCTGTGTTTGATCTGAGAATAATTGGAATCCCAGAATGCTTGATTGTGCTTATGTGAAAACTATACTTCGACTAGGAAGCAGTTGTCAGAACAGAGCAAAGAAATGTAGCATGGTTTAAAATTGGGAAGAGTACACAAGTGATGAGTCCTCTCTCCATATCTTGTTAATCTATATGTGGAACAGATCATCAGGGGGGCCGGGCTCTATGAGGATGAATGTGGCATCAGGTTTGGAGGAAGACTCATCAACAACCTGTGTTATGAAGATGATACACAACCTTGCATTCTGAAGCTGTGGAGGACTTGAAGCTGCAGAACATAAAGTACTGTAGCCTTCACTATGGATCGAAGCTCAATATCAGGAAAAACATGTTTGCCACTTCGTCAATTAACAACATTATGATAGATGGTGAAGAGATTGAGATTGCTAACATCTTTAGTTTGTTTAGCTCCACAATCAACACCCATGGAACCAGTAGCTTGGAAATCAAAAGATAAATTGAATTGGGAAAGTCTGCTGTCACCCACCTCACCAGAGTACTGAAGAGCAATTATATCAGTCTGGAGACTAAGGTGTGCCTGATACAGGCCAGGGTCTTTGCAATTTTATGCTATGTGTCAGAAAATTGGACAATAACTAGAGATGATAGAAGGAGAATTGATGCCTTTGAGCTGTGGTGCTGGAGAAGAATATTGAATATACCATGACTGCTAGGACAACAAACAAGTTTGTCCTGGAGAGGGTGAAGCCAGGCTGCTTCTTGGAGGTAAGGATTCTGAAGCTTCATCTGGTGTTCTTTGGACATGTTGCAAGAAGGGACCAGTCGTTGGAGATGGAGGTTATGCTTGGGAGGATGGAGGCACAGCACAGGAGAGGAAGACCCTCGATGAGATGGATTGACTCAGTGACTGGGGTTATGGGGGCAGGTGTGTCAGAAACAATATTGTTGGCTCAGGATAGAGCAGGGTTCACAGTTGCACAGTGAGTCCCTGTAAGTTAATGACATATAACAACAAAAACAACAAAAACAGAATACAGTCAGAACAGCTTTTGAGATGTGCTCATTGGGTACGTCAGTTTGAACTTTGTGGCTTTGCCAGTGTTACAAAATTCTCAGTCAATATTGCTCTCCATTTCCACTCCCCCACCCCTGTTTTCCAACACACTTGGGCAGAAGCTGGGAGAGGGGTAGCAGTGTCAAGGTTAGTTCCATCTCACGTTGACTTTCTAATCCGCAGCTTTGGCCATGGTTGCTGCTATCGTATCTGTGCTATATTCACCTGGTTGCTCTTTTCCTAGTGGGGGACCTCTTCCTCTGCTGGATCTACACAATTTAATGGTGAGACTAGCCAATCCCATTTTGGATAAACTAACACACCTTATTTACATGTTACCATCTATCCGCATGGCAAAGTCAATATTGCTGACCCTCTGCAGGATTGTCAGGGGCGGTAAGTAGTATTAGATAGCTAAATAGCAAAAAATGTAGGCAATTCACCTTTCTTCCATCCAGCTATAGGTAGATATGGACTGCCTTCTTTGGAGTTGACAGCTCAACTCCTTACCCCTTAGGCCACACACACACACACACACACACACACA
>NW_006399758.1:30928404-30929653 GCF_000299155.1 Elephantulus edwardii | reverse complement strand
CAGTCTTCAATATGGATTGAAGCTCAATATCAAGAAAACAAAGATTCTCACCACTGGGCCAAATGGCAGCATCAGTATGGATGGTGAAGAGATTGAGATAGTTTACTTGGCTCCACAGTCAACACTCTTGGTAACAGCAGCCAGGAAATCAGGAGATGAATTGCATTGGGAAAGTCGGCTGTGAGGGACCTCTCAAGAGTACTGAAGTGCAACGATGTCAGGCTGGAGACTATGGTGCGCCTGATCCAGGCTATAGTCTTTGCAATTACATGCTATGCATCAGAGAGTTGGACTTTGAATAGGGATGATAAAAAGATAATTGGTTGCTTTGAGTTAAGGTGCTGGAGAAGAGTGTTGAATATACCATGGACTTCTAGGAGAACTGGTTTGCCCTGGTTCCCTGGAGTCAAGGATTCTGAAGCTTTGTCTGACATATTTTGGGCATGTTGCAAGGAGGGACTGGTTCTTGGAGAGGGACATCGTGTTTGGGAGAGTGGAGGAACAGCGCAGGAGAGGAAGACCTCGATGAGATGGATCGATTCTGTGAGTGGAGTAGTGGGGATGAATGTGTTTGAGACAGTGAGGTTGGCAAAGGATAGAATGGTGTTTAGGGCTCTTGTACATAGGGTCATTACGAGTCACAAATGACTCGATAGCGCATAAAAACAACAGTATAAAGCCTCCTTGCCCACGAGTCAGAACTGAATCCTAGATGAACTTCCACCAAATTTTCAGAGGCTATAAATTGAACTGAAGAAAACTGTTCTTTCTCCTGAGGAGTTCTGGTAGTTTCGAATCATCCACCTTTGGGTTGGCATTGCAATTCCCTACTTACAAGAGCATGAGAGCTCCATACTGTTTGGTAATTGGTAAAAAATAAGTTATTAAATGTACTACATTTATTTTTTTTAACACTCTGAAATAGTTATATTCTGCAAAATAAATTGAAAGTATTTCCTAGCATATCTTTATTTGTTACATAAAGCACATGCTTTCTTTTTCATCAGTTTTGTGAAACATACAGGTATTCTGGGTGATATCAAGGATGTTCTTTACTTTGCTGTATTGGTCAACTACGTCCAATAGTTTTCTTGCTGAGTCTTTAGAGTTTTCTAAGTATACTATCATGTCATCAGCACAGAGGGATAATTTTACCTCCTCGTTGCCAATTTTGATACCTTTTATTCCCTTCTCTTGTCTTATTGCTATTGCTAAGACTTCCAAAACAATATTGAATAAAAGAGGTGAT
>NW_006399758.1:30920110-30922104 GCF_000299155.1 Elephantulus edwardii | reverse complement strand
ACAACTCAAATGTCTTGATTCTTCTTCTTTAATCCTTTATTCATTGTCCAGCTCTCAGATGCGCAGCGGGCTATTGCAAAGACTTTAGTTTGAATTAAGCAAATATTAGTCTTCAGACAGACATTGTTACTCTTTAGAGATCCCTGACAAAAGCCTTTCTCAATTCTGCATGTCTTCTGATTGTTTGTCTACTGATGTCAAAGGTGTTGCTTGAGAATCCAAACCAGAGAAAATCGTTAACAATTTCAGTATTTTCTCTATCATGATGTTACCTTTTGATCTGGTGGTAAGGATTTTTGTGTTCATGATGTTGAAAAGAAATCTATATTGAAGGCTGTAGTCTTAAATCTTTTGCATCAAACACATCAGGGCCTCCTTGATTTCAGCAAGTAAGGTTGTGTCATACACTTAACACAGATTGTTAAAGAGACTTCTTTTGATCCTGATACCACAGTCTTCTTCCAAGGTCAGCTTCTCTAATCAATTTCTCAACATACAGATTTTATGGAAAAAGCATATACTCCTTACATGCGTCTTTACTGCTTTTAAACTGTGTAGTGTTCCCTTGCTTTGTTTAGAAACAGTTTCTTGGCCTCAGTATAGATTCTGAAGAAGCATAATTGTATCCACATCTTGTCATGATTCACAACATCAAATTCCTTTGTTTAGTAAACAAAACATAAATAGATATTCTTCTGGTGTTCTCCACTTTTCAGTCAAGATCCTCCTTCTAACATCAATAATGATATCCCTGTGTCATGGTCTCTACTAAACTCAGCCTGAATTTCTGGCAGTTCTTTGTCATTGTCATTCATAGGTCAACTTCACCAATATTTTGCTGAAATATAATAATGATCATATTGTTTGACAGTTTCCACCTTCTGCTTCATCACCTTCCTTAGGAACGGAAACAAATCTTTTCAAGGCAGTCGGTCAGGTAATTATCTTTTAAATTTCTTGGCACGGAATGGTGAGCTCATCCAGACCTGCACCTTTTAGTTGAAACATATCAATTGTTATCCCATCAATTCCTGGGGCATTATTTTTGTCACTGTCTTAATACAACTTGAATTTCTTCCCTTGTGCCTTTGGGATTGCAGTGCATCTTCTTACCACTAGGCCAATAGGCCTCCCAAAATGGTAGAAAATATGCTTTTATTGATTCAGAGTAGCCAATAAAACAATACATCTCAGATCCCTAATGCTCAGAATGTCAATCTTTATATATTCTATTTCATTTTTAAAACTTTCCATTTTCTTGCATTCATTCATCATACATTGCATTTTCAAATTATTAATAGATGTTTATAGCTGTTTCTCCCTATTTTTTTGTTATCTTCTACTATAAGGTCTCTATTGCTAGTACTGTGTCTAATACTATTTCTCTGAATTGTTCATAGAGCTTTCAAAGGCTGGTTATTTCAGAAGTGGATAGCAAATCCTTCTCAATATGTATTTATCTGGAAGCTCTGCTGAAACCTCTTCACCATGGCTGACCTACTGATATTAAAATGCCAGTGGAACAGCTTCCAGTCTTACAGCAGCCAGGAAGCTACCTCTGTAGAGTAAATTGACAGACAAGCACTGTACTCATAACAGCAAACTGTGAAGCAAGTAGGTATATGTGTAATATAGTAATAAAAAATATCAATGATGTTTTCTAATAGGGAAGTAATTACCAAATTATCTCAAAGCAAATGTTATAGATGGCCTAATGGGAAGAAGAAGGTATAAGTGCACAATTCAGAACTTTAATAAGATTTCCCCCTTAATATCACTAAATATTTACTTGTTTGTTCTCCAGACATTTATTTATCAATAATACATCTTTTCTGCCTCTATACTTGGTTTTCTCCCATATTTTAGCAAACTACATGACAAAATGGATGTCAGAAGAGACTCTGAAAATTGCACTGGAGCGCAGAGAAGCCAAAGCACAGGGAAGAACTCAAGATACTAAAGAGCTGAATAGAAGATTTCAAAAGGCAGCACGG
>NW_006399758.1:30908431-30918370 GCF_000299155.1 Elephantulus edwardii | reverse complement strand
CTATGAGTCGCAGGCGACTCGACGGCACATAACAACAACAACATTTACTGTTCTGAGACTGTTTATACAATCTCTAAAGTGTGACTGTCTCCTTAAAAAAAATCATCCTTCCTAAGAATAAAATGTTTCCTAAACATCTAATAAAAATATTCATAAAATAGGAGAAAAGGGTATATTGAATACTAAATTATCTGTTCTCTTAATTGTAATATGGTGCTCTGGTGCCATATTTCATGGGAAGAAGCACTGCTAATCCAAAAGCCATGTCTTTTGGGGATTTTTATTTCACCAGTGCCTCTGCAGGCAAATGAGGGCAATCTCCACTTATGTGGGGTACTACATTCAAAGCTGAAATGGAGAATCAGCTATTCACTGGTGACAACTTGAATAGCAGTGAGTTGAATTAATTTTTCAAGATGGATGTTGAGATGGAATTAACCAAGGATGTTTGGATGGTGTCCTTGGACTTAATTCTGCTTATTAACACCTATTTTTTTCTTCATTGTCTTTTCACAGGAAACTAAAATAGTAAGTCAATATTACCCTGTGATTAGTTATAGTGACCATCCAAGGCATTTAAAAACAGGAAATTCTGCATTGAAACAGATGATTGAGAGAACTGTTTAGAAGGGATATATGATTGAGTATTATTGTCATGACAGGAGTCCAGAATGAAAGCTGCACAGTGGGGTGGACTTGGGGGGAAGGACTGCATAACAATGAAATAGCTTTTCTTTTGCTTTTCAAGGAGAAGAGTGAATTGGGGGAGGGCAGGGAGAAAAGTATAACAATGAATCACTAGAAACCCTAAATCTCTGTAAACTTTCATTAAAATTAATAAAAAAAATTAAAAAACCAAAAAATAAAATATAAAAAAAGACCCAAATAGGAAATTCTTGCACTAAAGGACACTATATCATTTTAGGTTCAATTGCAGGGTTTTTATGAACATACAATTTATTGTTTAATGAGCAAGGAACATGGAGTTGTCATCAAATTAATTTATATTTTAATTTAATTTGACATGTTTCAAGTTGACATGTTTCGAGGAAGCCAAGTTTCAACACATGCTACCTTGTAATACATTAGGCAGTGACAGTGAAACCTGAATGTAATTTTATAAAACTAGGGAAAACCTCGCCTGTGCGTAAGAACTTAAATACTAGTGCAATTACCTCATTTTAGGTTCAGTGACAAATTAAAGCTGACAAAGTAGAAACGAAATTAACATACTCTGAAATGGAAACATGTTCACTCTAATGGATTAATTTCTATATTCACCTGCCATCTCTCTGTTTCAGCTGTAATAAAGGGGGGGTGGGGACCTAAATGAAGTTAGATGAACCTGTAAACTTCAATACAAAGTGAGTTCACTGATGTCATTATGTCTCTATCATTTTTCTCTGTTGGAAGACCCAATTTTCAAATATGTGAACATTTTCATTGAGTATTCTTTATGGATGAGAATCTCACCTAGAGTCTCAGTTTAACAGTGCCGTAAAATGCATTATACTTAGTTTAGTTATTATCTATTTTCATCTGAAGGAATTTTCCTCCGTGCACAAGGATAAAATAACCCAAATATCTTGAGTCCTAGTGATATCTCAAGTTCATACCACTTTGTATGTAAAGAAAAACCTTTAAATATAAAGGGACATGTATTTTACTTTCTCTTATTTTTTTATATTTATAGAAAATATATACTCTAGAAACATTTTTTATTTTAATAAATACTCTAGTGTATTCCAAAGAAGAAAATACATATTGAAACGTTTTCAATTATACTGATTTGCCAATGTCTCTAAAATTAAAATTTCACCATTATTCCCATTTTTCTAAGCAATTTTTGTAATCTCTGATATAAAAAATTAAGATGAAATTTACTATTTTTATTTTTTATTTCTTTACCAAAATTATTAGTTTAAGTCCTAAAAGGATCTAAACTAACAGATATATTTATTTCCTTATTTCTCACTGGATGATATTTTAATTATGTTTGCATGAGCTTAGAATTTCTTACTTTAATTGCAATTATTAAAAGCATTCAAGTCAGAGAGTGGATTTTCTTTTTGCCCATTTTTAAAGAAACAGTGTTCAAACAGCAGCTGATAGATTCCATCTTTGAACTTTTGTGTTTTAGCTTACCACTAAGCAAGCTATCAGAGCCACCCCCCACTAGTAAATAGCCTCCAAGAATATCAAAATGTGTGCTGACAATGGAAGCTTTCCTAACAAAACTAACCTGAATAGACCACATTTCCAAACGTACCCTGATTCTTTTTCCTTCTTAGAGCCCTCAAGTGGACTCTGACTCATTGCCACCCTAAGTACAACATGTTGAAACCCCGTGAAATCATGAACAACTTCTCTCTAGTGTTGTGAACAAAAATGAAATGAACTAGTTTTGGCCATGACTTTTAGGAGAGACGATGTATCTTCTCCGTAAGGACTTTGTCTGATGTTCATCTAATGTGTGCAAATGACAGTGAAGAATTCAACTTACTGCCATAGGGTTGAAATTGACTCATTGTTGACTTGCTGGCAGGTTTTCAGAAGCTGAAATCACAGGAGGGGAGATTACACATCTTTGAGCCACTTGCCTTTGGTTTGGTAGTGAGACCTTATGCAGAAGCCTTGCAGAGCAGAGCAATGGAATAGAAATATAAAAGTAGCCTGTATTCTTTTTTATTATTGTTATTACTGTTAATTTCAATGAACATCTACAGAGATTAAAAGTAGCCTATATTCTTGAATCAATACTTGAAGAACGTCATCTAAATTACCTGTCCTGCATTCTAGATTAATAAGAAGTATGTCTCCCCCCACTTTATATATTGTTGTTGTGAACTGTAAGAATCCACAAGTAGCTGACCTGCTAGTGTCTTTCAGAGGCAGTAGATTGCCCTAGAGTTGATCTTCCATCTCTCTCCAACACAGTAGCTGATAGATTCCATCTTTGAACTTTTGTGTTGACAATGAAACTCCTTGCAACTAAGCCATCAGAGCCACCTCCGCTAGTAAATAGCCTTCAACAATACCAAAATATATGCTGACAATGGAGGTTTCTTAACAAGACTAATGACTGGACATTAGCTTTTCATGGGTAGGGAGTAAGATAAAAATACATCAAAAATTTAAAAAAATCAAGGGATTTCTATCAAACTGTGGTAAACATTTGATAAACTGTCATACAAAGCAACTGTGAATGCTGAGCAAATGCTTTTCAACTTTTTCAATCCACAGGAAATAGTTGGGGGAGAAAAAAGGAAAAAGAAGACTACTGTGTATTGACCGTTGCTTACTGATTCTGTCACAATCTTAAAGGAGAAGAGGTCAGGTGGGAATGAGTATGTTTACAAAGAGAATGAAGAGCCAGAAATCGGGACTCTAGAGAGTTGGTAAAGCGTAAGCTGATTATTAGAATTGGCTTTAGTATGTAGCCGCCATTAAATTTAAAAATAGAACAAACAGCATAAGAAAGTTCAAAAGAGACAAATACACACACACACACACACACAGGGCTCCATAACATTCCAAAATAATTTTAATTTTGGCATAAATACATAGAATGCACTGGAAACAAAATATATCAGAAAATGACCAGGTTTCTGAGGGAATTTTGTTGCTAAAAAAAATTGTTGCTATAAAAAAAATCTGTAACTCTTTGAACCTTAAATCCACCCATTTACTCCCAAAATGTCATCAGCAGGGGAGAGCTTCTAAACTACTCCTATGTCCCTCAATGAGAACACATTTCCAGGCGTCCATTACAGACATAACCAGATCAAAGAACAGACAAGGAAGAATTACTAAGAGGAAAAGAGGTGGGAGGCAAAGATAGCAATATATACAGAAAAGAAAATCTAGTAGTTTTGTTTTCCTTTTTACATGCATGGTTAGTGATATTCCTTTTCAAAAGAGAGTTCTAAAACATCACACCAAATCAACTTGAAAGGTAAAATCGAAAATAGACTTTGGTAAAGTCTGTTCACTTTACAAAACTTTGATCTTATATGTTCTACACATCTAGTTGGCAGTGATTGTTGTTATGGATCATCGAATTCTAACTCATTGTTCTTGTTATTGCTATGTGCTTCTGAGTTGCCTACAATCCACTGTGACCCTATGCACAGCAGCTCTGAACTCTGCCCTGTCCTGAGCCAGTCTGACAAATTCTGGCATATCAACCCCCATTGCCCCATTTACTGTATCAATACATCTCACCCGGGGTCCTACTCTCCTGCACTGTTCCTCCACTCTTCCAAGCATAATGTCCTTCTCCAAGGACCAGTCTCTCCTGGCCATGTGTCTAAAAGATGTGAGACGGAGCTTCAAAATCTTTGCTCCCAAGGAGAAACTTGGTTTCACTCTCTCCACGATATTTCAGAAGTGGACACCACTCCTGCTTCCAAGTTTGTTTTAATCAGGAAGCTCCACCAAACACTGTTCACCATGGGTAGCCATTATCGCATTTGACACATCAGTGTCAAAGTGTTAAGCTTCACAGCAACCATGAGTTATCTCTGTACAGCAAATGGACAGACCAGGGCTATATGACCAAGAAGACTGTTTGACCAAGAACAATTAAAAATAGGCAAGATGGCCCTACAGTCTTTTAGAGTTCTGGCATGCCCAATTGCTGATGGACTCTGGTCCAGAGACCCCCAATTCATCTAGCAATTTCCCTATGCTGGCAGCCACTTAGGACAAAAAGAAAGCCATAAGAGCCTTGAGTGTTCCATACATGTCCCTCCTCAAGACGTGAGAGGTCATCCTGAGGTCCAGCTGGAACCAAGATTCCTAACACACTAGTCCTCAGCCCTCAGCCTACAGGTGTGGCCAAACATCAGTATTGTATCTCAGTGCAGTAAACTGATGAACATGTGCTGTACCAGTTAGATTCTTCCCGTACACAACAAACTGACAATGTAGTTTTTAACTCTAATAGCAAATCTGTCTTCCAACCAACTTTTAATCACAAAGGCCACACACTGGGTCCTAATTGGTTTAAATTAGAGACTTTCAGACCAAAAGATACCACTGGACCATTTGTAGTTTCAGGATTGGCGGGAGGCTCTGAGCAATTGACATTATGCAGATGACAAAACATTGCTTGCTGAAAGTGAGGAGGGCATGAAATGCTTGCTGCAGAAGATCAAGAACTGCAACCTTCAGTATGGATCATACTGGAACATCAAAAAATAAGAGGTCCTACCACAGGACCAACAGTCAACATCATGATAGCTGTAGAAAGAATCGAAACAGTCAGTGATTTCATCTTGCTTGGACCAACAATCAACATTCTTGGTACTACCAGTCAGGAAATCAGGAAATTTATTAAACCAAGCAAGTCTGCTATCAGGGCCCTCTTCAAAACTTAAGAGCAATGAAGTCAGCTTGAATACTAAGGTGTACCTGATTCAGGCTATGGTCTTCTATATCACTTGAGATGCATCAGAGAGCTAGACAGTGAGTAAGGATGACAGAAGAAGAATTGATACTTTTGAGCTGTGTTGTTGTAAAAGAGTACTCAATAACCCATGGATTGCCAAAAGAGCAGATATGTCTTGGAGAAAGTGCAGCCAGAATGCTCTTTTGAGGCAAAAGTGGTGAAATCTCATTTTCTCATGTAGCCATTTGAAGGTGCATGCTTGGAAATATGGAGGTCAAAAAAGGGGAGGAAGACCTAAATGAGATGAATTGACACAGTTTCTACAGCAATGGGCTCAAGTGCATTACAGGTGATAAGGATTGCACAGGATATTGCCAGGTTCAGGTCTAGTGTTCATGGGACCACTTGAGTCACACCTGGCTTGACAGCACCTAACAACAACATCTGATTAAGGACAGGTCTCTTTTGGAGTGTAACTTGCACTGAAAATATATTTGGACTCCAGTAAAAGCTAACAATTTTTTTTTGTTGTTGTTGTTGGCATCTACCTCTGGCCACTGAGATCTTGAACAAGTGAACTGTACTTGATAACTTTGGATTCATGAGTCTGAAACCAGTAGCCTGAGACTGTGGCTGTCTGCTAGTGACTTGGATTCAGTTGTTTTTGCTGTGTACCATTGAGTTAGAACTAACTCATGACTGACCATTTGGGGGCTTTCAGAGACAGTTAATGGAACCACAGGAGATTGCCCTGCCTTCGCCTATTTAGCAACAGGTTGATTCAAACTGTGTGTCTCCAAGAATGCATGCACCTTCTTACCACCAGGCCTCCAGAGCTCCCTAAATATCTTTTTGGGGGGGTCTTTCCTCCAGACCTGAAACTTGCCACCCTCTGCATGTACATAACATAATTCTTTCAAATCTTTCTCTTTCTTGTCATTTCATTGTTTTCATTTTTTTTTCTAGAGAACTCAGACTATTGAAGGATAATTTTGCACTCTGGTCATCTTCACTCTTTAATAAAATGAAGGTGTTTAAATTGATAGAACAAAACTACATAACCACTTATCTATCTCTTTATGGGAAAAAAAGGTGCACTGTCAATGCAAAGACAGGGGTTCAAATCCTGCAGCAACTCCATAGGAGAAAGGTGGGCAAGTTTGGTCTATGTAATTATACGAAAATTCACTAGAGTGTCAGGTATGAGTTGTTTCCGACATGACAGTACATACCAATAACTATTTATCTGTTTATCTACAATCTGATTTTCTACCTATCTATAATCTTTATAAAAAATATTTTTAAGATTATTACTTTTGTACCTAATTGGAATAGCTAGTCAGAATATCTGGTCAGAATATCCTTCTAAATGATTTAAAATGTAACAATACTGTTTTACCTAGTAATGATACTTCCTTTTCTCCTGAGTATCCTTATATTTAGTTCTCTCTCCTCAGGACAGCTGAAATAACTTCTCATTCACATTTCTCGCAAATTTAGTATGAGTATAACACAGAAGAACAACAACAAATGTCAGAGAAATTTGTGATTGAACTTTTAAAGCTCACAGCTGAGACAATAGATCTAAAATACTAAGCATTTTGATTCACACGAGCTGGGATGTTTTTTAGTGTGGAAACGACTCAGAGCATAAAAATTCAGCATACAGTTGATTCATAAAGAATAAAGTTGGGAAGCATAAATGATAATACAAAACCTAGTTTTCAGATACACAAAGAGAGATGTAAAACTTTTTCTGTACCTAAAATGGAGCATGAGGAGAAATGGAGAAGAAAAATTCCATATTCAAATAAGAGTCCACATGCTGTCTCAAACTTGGATCACATCTTAAGGAATAGGAATAGGATCTAATTTGTGTGTCTTTTTTCCAGAATACACTAGGGAGACTGCACTCTTCATCGAGAAAGCCTCATCTACTTTGGAACCTGGCCTCCAGAGAAGCCAAATTTTAATGAGAAGAGGACCTTAGAATGGGCTCAACATTAGATCTTAAGATGAGCATGCAAACAAGCTCTACGGTTCTCATTTTCTGAGAGAGAAAATATATAGATCAAGAGTGTACCAGAAGACTTTCTGAAATCTTTGATTGAGTCTACAGAGCATACAAAGGAAGCCAGGATCATGTGCAGGCAAAAAAGTTACTCTGCAGTAGTGGCCAGCAGAAGATATCTTGTCAATGGGGCAAAGGCAATTTACAAGCCATGCAATCTAATCCATGCTAGGAAGGGATAGAGTTGACAGATTGAAAAGATTATGGAGAACAGAGAGGAAAGGTCAGCAAAAATGGAGAATCAGTCTGCATAATTGTGCTATCATATACGGGAATTGGAACTCACAGGGTAAATTTATATGTAAAATTTATTCCTCTTCAAATTGAGCTTCCAGACATAATAGACTATGATTTTCAGATTTAAAATGGCCAAAACCTTTGCACTGAAACTCAATAATTCTTAGGATATTGATATTTATGTTTTTCAACTATATTTTTTAGAAACTTTCAGTTTTCCTAGATTGGTGCTTCATACATTCTGTTATGATTTTTAAAAAAAAATAACAAAACAAAACATACTGTAATTTGTGGTTTCAGAAATTAGATTTTTTTATATTTGTGATACTTTTACATCTTTGTTCTTTATTGTTTATTCTCATATTTTTAGTATTTCCATACAATCATTAATATACATTGTGCTTCATGCATGTATTTTGTAATTTATGCAATCTTTCATTTGTTGTTGTTATGTGCCGTTGAGTCACTTGTGACCCATAGAGACCCTATGTACAAGAGCCCTAAACCCTGCTCTATCCTGTGCCAACCTCACTGTCTCTGACTCCCATTACCCCAGTCACTGAATCGATCCATTTCATCGAGGGTCTTCCTCTCTTGAGCTGTCCTTCCCTCTCCCAAACATCTTGACCCTCTCCAAAGACTGGCCCCTCCTTTAAACATGCCCAAAGTATGCCAGAAAAGCTTTAGAATCCTTGCCTCTAAGGAACAGCCTGGTTTCACCTTCTCCAAACCTGTTTGTTCTCCTAGCAGTCCATGGTATATTCAACAGTTTTCTCCAGCACTACAGCTCGAAGGCATCATTTCTCTTTCTATTAACCCTAGTCTCTGTCCAGCTCTCAATAGCATGCAATTGAGAAGACTATAGCCCGGATCAGGTGCACCTTAGTCTCCAGCCTGATGCTCAGTACTCTGGAGAGGTCCCTGACAGCTGACTTTACCAATGCAATTTGTTTCTTGATTTCCTGTCTGCTGGTACCAAGAACCTTGACAGTGGAGCCAAGTAAACTAAAACAGTTAACTATCTCAATCTCTTCACCATCCATAAAGATGCTGCCAATTGGCCCAGTGGTGAGAATCTTTGTTTTCTTGACTTTGAACTTCAATCCATATTGAAGGCTGCAGTCCTTGACCTTCTGCAGCAAGTGCTTCAGATCCTCCTCAGTTTCAGCAAGCAGGTGGTGTCATATGCATAAAACAGGTTGTTTCATTTACATTGTGTTTTATTGACATACACTGGAACAGGGAAGGAGAAGAAAACTCCAGATGAAATGGATTGACACAGTAACTAGGTAATGAGGTTAGATGTATCAGAGACAGTGGGACTGGCTCAGGATAGGATTTAAAGCTATTGTACAAAAGGTTTCTAAGTGTCACAGATGACTCAATGGCACAATAGCAACACCAACAACATGCCAATTTCTTAAAAAAAATACATGCCCTATTTTTTAAGTCCTTATTGAGTCTTTCTTATTCCTTTACCCCACTCCCACCCCTGATCTTCCCACTAACCTCTGCTTTCTTAATGATTTCCCTCCTTCCCCTTTTTCCACTCTTCCCCTTCTTAACATTCTTATACATCTTACTCAGTCATAATTCTCTTTTTACACTAATGATCCTATGCAGTATTTGTCCCTATGAGATTATTTCACTCAGTATAATACTCTCTCTACTCTTCCGTGTTATATTGTATTTTATGAAACTGTTTCTTAGTGCTACATAGTAGTTAATTTCTATATCTACTCATTTGTGAGTGGGCATTTGGACTGTTTCCATTATCTTGCTAATAAATAATGCCACCATGAACGCAGGTGTACATATCTGTCACTGTGTTTCAGTTCTGGTGTCCTTGGGGTACATTCCTAGCAGTGAAATAGCTGGACCATATGTGATTTCTATGTTCAGCGTTTTGACAAAATACCAAACTGCCTTCTTTGTTCTCATTTCGAGTATTGTCACATCACATAAAGTTTCATTGGCCAATTATTTCAGGATTAGATGGCCAATTCTGCTTCCTAGACTGTCTTGGCTTTGAAGGTCCAGTAAAATCAGTCCATGATGGGTGACTATGCTAGATTTTAAATACTAGTGGTATATCTTCCAGCACAACAAACCATGCAAGCCATAATACAAGAAACTGACAGTTGGATAGTGACATTTGCATGTATATTTTGTAATATTTACAGAGTGTAAGAAGAAGAAATAGATGATTTCTACAAACTTTTACAGTCGGAGATAGATC
>NW_006399758.1:30891514-30906161 GCF_000299155.1 Elephantulus edwardii | reverse complement strand
AAAATTACTCGACGGCACATAACAACAACAACAACAACAAGGTTTACATGGTGTAATATCTATTATTATATTTACATATGCTGGCATATGGTATATACTTTTTATTTTCTTTCTCTGTAGATTCTTTATGGCAGCTTTTGTCATTTCAAATCTAAAAATGGATAGGAAAAGTGCAACAATGAATGAATGGAAATCCAAAATCTCTGTAGATGTTCATTGCAATTAATAAAATAAAAAAAATTAAAAATTGGATAGGAATTAAATTCTACTTAGGAAATACTTTAATGATATTTAAGTTCATCATACCTCCAATTATTTGCTCTGTTCTTATATATCTTTCTACCGTGTAGCAATAATGATATTATCTTTTGTTTAACTTTTATTTATAGGTAGTTAGCACAGAGCTCTGGTGGTCTAAGGAGTTGTGATTAAGGAGTTGGGTTGCCAACCCAAATGTAGGAGGTTCAAATCCACCAGCTTCTTTTCAGCCTCTGAATATTTGTTGGAAGGTGATCTATGAGTTTTTTTTTCTATTGTGAGTATAAAGGATTGCAAAAACTTTGGCACATAAGGACTCAAAACCCTTTTTCTAGACTGTTAATCTGACATTTCTGGACACTAAAGTGAGCCCACCAACTGAGTTAATTTTAAATTCTACACTAAATCTCACTTCTTAAAAATTCCATGGAGTCTTAAAATAGTAAGAACACTTGAAATGATTAAGCAAAACTTCTAAAATTAAGGTAAGTTTCCTTATCCATCATTTTGAAAATTATATCTTAATCCCTATCAGAATAAACTTATTTTTCAGCCTTTGAAACCTTTATTTTATTCAGAGTGCACTGATTATCAGAGTTCTTAAACTACGGGCTAGGTGCCTACGTGAGACTATTTACACACAACCATCATGCTGTGAAATAAATTATAATGTGAGAATGATTTCATTTTCTAGCGTTTTTAATTTTTAAAAGAAACCTCTAATTTATTTAAAAGATAAGAAGATTATTAGCTAATGCTATTATTGTAGCATAATAGAAACACTAATAGCTATTATTTGAAAATAATAGCTAATGACTTAGAGTGTTAATTATAAACTTTTATACTTGGAACATAGACATGTCCATGATACTTAGCTATAATTGCCCATAGCTGTTGAAGGAAACACAACTATTAAGACCTAAATGGTAATAGAGAATGGGCATGTAGTATGGAAGAAAATTCTCTCTACTGACTGGACATTTTCCCATCCATGCTCCTTTATATTCTTGGGGGAACTATATATATATTCCTTTTGGGTATGTTCTTTAGGTTAATAAGTCATTTTCCCATTACCCACAAACATAATTATAGCAATGATCTTCCATGTGGCAGATTCCATATGATCTCTCATTTATGTTTACAACAACTCTGTGTGAGAAGTGTTTCCATACAATTGGATATTTGAAGAAACTGATGTTTGAAGTTATTGAACAACTTGTCCACAGTTACATACATGGAAAATACAAAGGTGGAAACTCAGTTTCACTGCAAAGTCCATAAATTTGTTCTATATTCTCAAGATGTTCAGTTCTCTCAGTAGAGTTTGATCTTGTGTTTAAAGTACCTCTTATAAAAGTATAAATACTTCAAAGGTACTTACTATCTCCATTTGTGCTGAAACACAATGAGACAATTGATTGATATTCAGGTAGGAAGGTGGAAGTTTTATTCACTGTAGATCTAAAGGCAAAGCTAGTTCAAGTTTTTTTAAGTTGGCTATTGAAACCTTGGCTTTTGTAATGTGAAGAGGGTTTATGGAATATCAGGACGTCCAGTGACTTTCAGAAGTACCTGATCGGGTGAAAAAGGTGACCTCTTTACTTCATAAACCATAAGAAAACAAAGATGGAGAAACAGAAAATAAAAGCATGACTTGTTTTGTGAGGAATCAGTTGTATTGTTTGATATTGAAGTTTTAGCAACAGGTTTTTGCGGAAGCTCTTACTAAGACTTAAGTAACGTAAACAATTTTTAAGAAGTGTAGAAGTGGAGACTGGAGACAGGAAGAAAGTGTTTGACACTGCTTGTTTTTGACATCGTATATTTAAGGAAAGTAGGAGAAAGATGGGCAATCTCCTTTTGTGGGATTACCTGCCTCTGAAAACCCCACAAAAGGGTCAGTAATTTGGTCAATTCTGACTTGATAGCACATAACAAGAACATTCCTTATTTTGGAGTTTTTTGATATTAATCTTTCCAAATCTTCTGATATATGTCTAGATGAGTTCAAACTTCCAAACTTTCAGCTCCTAGCTGAATGCTAACTGTGACACTCAGAGACTAATATACTGTGAAGATGCAAAAAATAAAAACTCCAAGAAGCCAATACTAATTAGTTTGGATAAGGGTGATTGCACATTTAAGAAGTGAGGGATTAAAGTGGACATCACACTCCAGCACCTGCATGAGGGATTCTGTATGGGGAATATAACATTTTTTAAAAAGTATAGATTGGAACACAATTTGAACAAGAATCATTAAGGTGATGTAAGTGAAATAAGAGGAAAGTTAAATAAGTAACATTGATCTTGATGTTTTTCATTCCCTCAGGTTTCACACAAAATCATTTGCATAATCACAAAGACCTATCAATTCTGCTTTCTAAATAGCTCTCAAATTCACACTCCTTTCAGAGATGTCTTTTTTAAAAGTGAAATTTAATCTTTGCTTTCATGTGGTTAACATCCTCCACTGCCTACAGGGCAAAGTCTACACCTCTAATATGACTAATGAAACACTCTAAGATCTGTTCTTTGCTTAATTCTCTTTTCATTGTTCTTTCTTCTCCCCTTAGTCCCATCTTCGCTTTACATAATCTTGATTGATAGCTCTAATTTGATTATTCTTTCTTTTACCAGTTCAAGCCTACTGATTCAGTGGTAAAATGGGAATTTTCTTTAATTTCAGCTACCTTTTTAACTCAAGAATTTCCATTTAATTATTTTTTCAGAATTCTAGTTCTTAATTTACATCCTATTGATACATGAGGATTACATGTATCCTATTGATTATACAAAGTCATTATACAGTGTGGATCACAACTAACCATGGCTAAAATTGAGAAGAATAAATATCCCAGAACACTTAATTATACTTGTGCAAAAACCTATACATAGACCAAGAAGTAGTTGTCCAAGTAAAACAAGAGACACTAAAATCAGGAAAGATATGTGTCAAGGATGTGTCCTTTCTCCATATCTATTCAATCCATATGCTGAACAAATAATTCAAGGAGGTGCACTATATTTAAAAAAATGTGGTACTAAGATTGGAGGAAGACTCACCAACAACCTGCATCATACAGATAATAAAAACTTGCTTTCACAAAATGTAGAAGACTTGAAGCACATACTGCAGAATATCAAAGAGAAATTATTAAATCTAGAACACTCTCAACATCAAGAAGACAAATCCTCATCACTGGACACACAGACAACATCTTGACAGACAGAGAAAGATTAAAAGTGTGAGTGATTTTGTTTCACTAAGACCCACAACCAACATCCATGGTAGGAGCAGTTAAGATATCAATTGTTGTTGTTGTTATGTGTCGTCGAGTCGCTTGCGACTCATAGCGACCCTATGTACAACAGCTCTAAACTCTGCTCTGTCCTGTGCCAAATCTCATTGGCCCCGACACACTCATCCTGATTGCCCCAGTCACTGAATCAATCCATCTCCCAGAGGACCTTCCCCTCCTACGCCTGCCCTCCACCCTCCCAAGCATGATGTCCCTCTCCAAGGACCTGTCTCTCCTTACAACATGACCAAAGTATGTCAAACGAAGACTCAGAATCCTTGCCTCCAAGGAGCAGCCTGACATACCCCTCTCCAGGATGAATTTGTTTGTTCCCTTAGCAGTCCATGGCACCTTCAGCACTCTTCTCCAACACCAAAGCTCAAAAGCATCAATTCTCCTTCTATCCTCCTTGGTCATTGTCCAGCTCCAATAGATGTAGTGAATTTGGAAAATCTACTGTCAAGGACCTCTCCAAAATTCTAAAGAGCAAGGGTATCAGTTTAAACACTAAAATGTGCCTGACCCTTGATGACCTTAGTTACGGGATGGATTGACACAGTGACTGTATCAATGGGGTCAGGTGTCTTAGAGATGGTGAGGTTGGCTCAGGATAGGGCAGGGTTCAGAACTATGGTTCATAGAGTCACTATGGGATGGGCAAATAACAACAACATGCATCTAAAAATTGAGCAATAAATACAGATGACAGGAGAACTAATGTCTTTGAATTACGGTGTTGATAAAGAGTGTTGAATATTTTATGAATTTCCAAAATAGCAAACAATTTTTTTCTTGGAGCCAGTGCATTCAAGGTAGTCCTTAAAAGCAAGCATGGTGAAATTTCACCTCATATACTTTGGACATATTGTCATAAGGGATCAATCCTTGGAAAAAGACATTATGTTGGGAAAGGTAGAAGGACCCGGTAACTATGACAATTGGCTCAATCATAGCAGAAATAGTGAGGGTGGTTCAGGATACAGCAAGGATACCGTTCACAGGTTGATTGTTGTTCATAGAGTTGCTATGAGACAGAGTTGGCTTGATGGCACGTAACAACAACAATTTAATTTTACATTGAACTTTTAATATCACAGTTCCCATTAGTTCTGTCAATAACTTTATAGTGGCTATTTGGACTTATTTTTATGAAATCCAATAACTCACCTAAACAACTTTTGTTGCTAACCTCCTTAAACCCCGCTTTCATCCTCTTATTGGGAAAATTTTCTTTCTTTATAAATTTTGCCCATAAATTAAGAGCTTTAGTTTGCTTGGCTCCACAGTCAACAGTCTTGGCACCAGCAGCCAGGAAATTAAAAGGCGCATTGCCATGGGAAAGTCTGCTGTTAGGGACCTCTCCAAAGTACTGAAGAACAATGGTGTTTTTCTGGAGACTAAGGTGCGTCTGATACAGCCTATGGTCTTTGCAATCACTTGTTATGCATCAGAGATTTGGACAATGACCAAGGAGGATAGAAGGAGAATTGATGCCTTTGAGCTGTGGTGCTGGAGAAGAGTATTGAGAATACCATGGACTGCTTGGAAAACAAACAGATTTGTCCTGGAAAGGGTTAAACCAGGTGGCTCCTTGGAGGCAAGGATTCTGAGGCTCCATCTAACATACTTTGGACATGTTGTGAGGAGAGACCGGTCCTTGGAGAAGGACATCATGTTTGGGAGGGTGGAGGGACAGCGCAGGAGGGGAAGGCCCTCTATGAGGTGGATTGATTCAGTGACTGGGATAATCGGGATGGGAGTGTCAGAGACAGTGCGACTGGCACAGGACAGAGCAGAGTTTAGGGCTCTTGTACATAGGGTCGCTATGAATAGCAAGCGACTTGACGGCACATAACAACAACAACAACGTATGGTAGTTATTCTGGGTATGTTCTTTCCCATACCCTTGCTCTCTGTTCTTTATTGTTCCTTGCTTGTTTGTTTAGTGTCTAGCTAAGTTATTTTATAAAATTCTGTTTTTTTCTCTTACATTACTAAGATTCTGATGTTCAGATTTGGAAAGTGCAGCTTTGGGTATGCCTATTCACCCCAAAGTAACATTTGATGAACTCAATTCCCATTTCTTCCAAGCTGCTAAAATCTACAAATGTAGGTTACTTACTTCTCAAAAACAGCCCACTTACATTCAATAATACCTTGTGGGCATAATCTACTCTAAAAACTAATCTAGTCCAATTGTGGATTCTTTAGAGTTTTATGGTCAAAATTAACTATTTGTTTAAATTTCATAAGTATATCTTAAAATTATTTGTTCCCTCTTGGATTTGAACTGTTTTTTCCTCTTCTAAGTTAAGATCAATAAAGTGAAACCTAAACTTGTAAGTTTAGGTGTACTGGAAGAGGAAGAAATGCAGATCAATGTCTACAAATTTAGTCTCCATTTTAGAAACATAGACAACATATGCACCACATAGTGATCCAATCCCTCTTAGGCTCTGAATGTCCATTTTTCTCCACAGAACTGGCAATAATCTGTTCTCCCATATCAGGCTTCTAATAGCACTTACTATCCATGGCCCAGTGGTAAGAAACTGTGCTGCAATCTCAAAGGCATGTGGTTCAAATCCACCAGTTGCTCCAGGGAGAAGGATGGACAATCTCCGCCTGTACAATTTACTTCTTTGAAACCCCCAGAGGGTCAGCCATGGGTGATGGTAAACCACAGTGCCTCTTTCAAGTCTAGTACATTCACTTTTTACAAATTTGAGTAGGTTTTTATTTAAATGAGTTGGTCAGAATTGAACTGGTTCATCCACTTCAGATCCCTGCTTCCCATTCTTTCACGTAAACTGAATAGCTTTGCTGAATAGCAAAACTGAGCTCAAAGTTGTCAAGTTGTCAGTAACTCATAGCAGACTCTCCAGTGGGCTTTCAAAGGCTGTAAAACTCTCAGAATGAGATTACCTATGTTCTCCCTCCAAGTTGTTGGTGGGTCCAAACTGCTAGAGAGGCACTCCCTTTGGACAACTGCCCGTGGACTGGTTTCAGCCTCTCTTTTCAGCTGCCTTCCACCATACACTTCACTGTTTTGATAGCACCAGGTTTGCCTTTAGTGAGCTGTGATGTTACCTGAAAGGCCCTGAATCTCCAGTGGTTCAAATACCAAGGAAAAGGAGAGGCAATCCCTTCTCATTGAGATTTACAGCTTCAGAAACCTGCTAGATACTCAACTCTGAGTGGGAACTGATGGCAGTGAGTGAGTGAGCATGAAATTAATCACTCACAAACCATGACAATCATGGTGGGACCTCTGTTTCTGCACATAACACCAACAAAGTAAAGCCTTTGGTTTTGAATATTCCACCATTAGCGGTTGGGAAGTAGTAAGGAACCATCTGCTTCAGCTACACTTGCTTGCAAACTCAGAAACAGGTAGCAGGAAACTGGATGAAAATCAATGATTCCACTACACTCCTTCTAGCAAGAATCTCTCTGGCCACAACCTGGAGGATGAGAAAGCCCAGACTCTTGGTTGACACAATCTGTAATGGAATCTTTGCCTACCTGAACTGAAAGCAGGAAGACAAGTAGTGTCGATTCTACTACAGTGGCTTGCCTTCTTACTGAATATTCATCATCAATGCTCCCCAATAGATTTTTCTCCATGTTTATCTTTAACGGAATTCCTAGAGGCTTAGAATAGTTTTGTTTCTTTGTTTTAGATAATTTTCATAGATTTCAGTAGGGACTGGATCAGTAAAGCTTCTTACATTGCCGTTTTTGGAAGTTCTTACTACTTCTTTTTTTTTTTTTTTTACTACTTCTTTTAAAAAAAACTTATGGAGTGCAGTTCTAATCTGACACACAGGGAATTGTTATGAGTTGGAATTGACTAGATGGCAACTGATGCCTGGAGATAGATTATCTGTCTATATCTATCTATCTATCTATCTATCTATCTATCTATCTATCTATCTATCTATCTTGCTGTTGCTGTGTACTGTTGACTGTGACTCATAATAGCAACCGTGTGTGAGCAACCGATCTGAAGCTGGCCCTATTGCATGCCGTCCTCACCATGTTGGATATGCTTGAGCTCATTTCTATTAGCTCTTTACAAAGCAGGAACACAGACTTTTTAAACTCATTTGCATAGATACAATTTTACAATAATATGATCAAGATTAAAGTATATGAATTTGCAATATCAAAGACACGAAAAAGGACTTGAGAGTAATACTTCTTATATTTACATGTTTTTATAAATTAGTATGTTTCATTCTAAAAACTATGCAGAAATGAAGTTTCATTATATGTATTTGACATTCGTTTTCCCTTTTGTAGGGTACGGTTCCTTTTATATCACAGTGAAAAAAATGAATGACACAGAAGGGGAGTTGGTGTTCAGAGAGGTTAAGAGACTCACTTCTAGTCATAAAACCTTCACTTATTGCTGTTGAGCCACAACAAACACATAGCTGAACATTCTACATCAGGAGTTCAATTCTGTGAATTGTATTGGAGAAAATGGCCCATTTTCTCCCAAGAAGTGCTGGTGGATTCAGACCATCAGAGTGAAAGCCTTGGTTTAGAAAGTCAACCCATTACATGCTACAGCAGAACTTCCTGTGATAAAACTAGTAACTGTCACAACCACATACTCTAACTGAAGGCTTCATCTAAAGCCCATATCCATTTATAATGCATCAATATTTCAATTGCTGGATGCCTATTATTTTAAGACTTCTTTATGAACATTATAGTTATAATACATTCCTAAAATCTTCCTAATACTACTATTTAATAATTCTAAAACTAGGCATTATTTGAAAAGCTTTTACTGGCTTGCTTGCTCACTCATTGTCATCAAGTCAGAACCTACTCATTCTGACCTTCCAGAGAGTTTTCCCAGCCTGTAAATTACAAGGCAGGAAATTGTCTTTCTCCACCAGAACCACTGATGGGTGCAAATCGTCAATGTTGCAGCCTTAGGGTTTTCAGTGTAACTCCTAACTGACTATACTTTCAGAATTCCCTTTAGGTTTTATATAAGCATATTTAAGTCTTCACAAAATTTTATGAAAGTAAATTTTATAACTAACTGCCAATTTCACAAACAAGAAATGGGGGCAGAGGAATAAGGAGTTTTTAAAGATCCCTTGTAAACAAGTGGTAAAGGCTCAATCTGAGCCAGCTTCAGAGCCAAAGGTTTTATGCATAAATGTAAAATATTGAATAACTTTAGCATAAATGCTCAGTTTGTCTAGCACTGTGCTAGGTAAAGTTTACCTAATAATTAGCTTTCCTTCATAACCATAGTGCAGGTCAGCATAATTTTCCTCTTTTGGAAGCTGTGCAGTGAGTTTATTTGTAAATCAATACAAATTCTATGGAGGATGAAATTGAAACTTAGAGATTAAGTCATGTATTTACAAAAGGATATTACTATGAATAAAGTGAATTCATGTACTCATCCTCCCTAGACATCTTCTTAAGGAAATATGCTAGATATTTCTTCAGACAAATCTCATGCATTCCATTATTAAATTAGATATCTTGGGAATCCTTATCTTTCATTTTCTGCCTCCAATTTTGCAACAATATATTTAAATGATCATTTTTTAAAACACCAATAGCTTGAAAGGGAACAAAATTTCATACTGATGTCAATCTTTTATATGTATTTGTAGAGAGCCATCCAGCCACTTTTACCAAAGGTTACTTTAATTTTTGTAAAAATTTTAAAACCAACAATGTACCTCAGAATAATTTTATTTTGACACCAAAATATTATTTGGTTATATCATAGCATTACATTTAAATATACCCACAAAGCAAGTTTTATACTGTTTTTTCTTCCAGTACGTCCGTATCTATTTTTACAGTCAATTGCTTAGAACAATACCACTTGAAAGAATTGAGTAGTAAAATATACCTAGACTAGGTTTTCAGTAAAGATGGCATATAGAGCAATGACATTCATATTAGTTTTTTCTAAAATCCACTTAATATGGAGTAAAAAAAAACCCCAAAACTAAAATATGTAAATCCATAGATACAGTTTGAAGGAGAAAAAAAAGAAACATCAATATACTTATGGGGCTAAATTCAGCTAAAAGGGGTCTTTGACTTAAAATGAGAAAAGCAGTAAATATTTAAATGTGGCAACGTGAAGGTTGAGAAGCAACCCAGTTTCTTCCACATACTCTCTAGAAGTCCTATTCCTATGCTGTTTGTTGTTAGGGGCCTTTGAGTCAGCTTCAGTTCATAATGATCTGCGTACAACAGAACAAACGCCTATGGGGTCCTGTGTGCCATCCTCACACTCTGTGTTTGCTAAAGCCCATCATTATAGTTACTATGTAATTCCATTTTATTGAAGGTCTTCTTCTCTTTTGCTAACCTATTTTTTCCCTACACAATATCCCTCTTGGGAAACTGGCTTCACCTTCTAACATGGTCAAATTTTGTGAGATGAAGTCTAACCATTCTTGCTTCTAAGGAGCACTCTGGCTGCCCTGCTTTCAAGAGAGATTTATTTAGCAATCCATTGCATAGTCCTTATTTATTGCCAACAACACAATTAAAAGAAACCAATTCTTCTTTAACCTACAGTCAACACCCACAGACACAACAGTCAATAAACCAAACTAAATAAAATAATTTGCATTGGGAATGTTTCTTGTGAATGATCTCTTTAAAGTACTAAATAGCAAGGATGTCTTTTTTTAAAAAAACCAAAGGTTTGCCCGATCTAAGATGTAGTGTATTTTCAGTTGCTAAATATGCATGTGAATATTGGGCAACGAATAAAGAAGAATAAAAAAAATTATCCCCTTCCCAATACCCCTACGTAATTGTGAAGAATATAGAGCTAAGTAGCAGATAATTGACTAGAAGTCTGATTAAGAAACAGCTTTGTAATAAAATGACCTCCTCTACGTCTCAGTGCCAGGTAAAGGCCCTTTATCTTCCTTGAATAACACAATGTGTCGCAGACATCCATATGTTGTTGTGTGCTATAGAGTCCGAACCAAACTGTAGCTGATCCTCTAGTGGATTTTCTGAAGCAATTAATTGCACAGGAGGAGATTTCTCTTCCTTCTCCCACAGAGCAGCTAACAGATTTGAACCTCGTACCTTTAGGATTGCAGTGCAACTTCTTAACACTAGGATACCAGAAGTCCCTAACAGTGGATTCTTATTTGTAAATAAAAAGAATGAGATACTGATACATATTATAACATGGATGAACCTTGGAAATATTATGCTAAGTGATATGAATCCAGTCACAAAAGGTTCCATATAATGCTGTTGTGATTGTTAGGTGCCATCAAGTTGACTACCACTTGTAATGACCATAAGAACAATAGATTGTAACCTTACCCTATCCTGCACAATCTCCAGGATCTTCTCCATACATAAGCTATTGGTAGAGTCACTGTGTAAGTCCATTTTGTTGAGAGTCTCCCTTTCTTTTGATGACTTTTGGCCTTTTCTTTCATAATGATATTTTCCAGGAAGGTGGGGCCCTCTTGGCCACAAACCCAAAATAGATGAGACTAAGTTTCATTATCTTAGCTACTCTGGTGGCTTTAGTTGATAGAGAATTACTTGCCTGGAACTGACAAACAGATCCATGGAAGAAAGATGGACAATCTGCACCCATGTAATTTGTAGCCTCTGAAAACTCCCTGATTCATCAGCTAAGAATTGGTTCTTACTCAGCAATGACTTGTTGAGTTTATTTGGCAGTCCATGATTACATTCAATATCTCCTTCAACACGGCCATTCAAAGGCACTGCATCTTCTTTCTCCATTGTCACTTTCAGATGCATAGGAAACCATTGAAAATATTATAACTTGGATTGGATACATCTTAGTCTTTAAACTATCATCCTTCTCTTTAACACTTTAAAAAAATCCTCGGTAGCAAGATTCCCCAGTGCAATAGGTGTTTTAATTTCTTGACTGTTTCTTGCTATCATAGGCTAATTATACTGTTGTTATGTACCATCGAGTCGGAACTAACCCATTGCTGACCCTCTGGCTGGTTTTCAGAGGCGGTTAATCTTATGGCAAGAGACCGTTCAACCTTCTCCTATGGATCAGCTAGTGGATTCCATCTGCATGCCTTAGGGATTGCAGGGCAGCTTCTTGCCACTAGATCTCCAGAGCTCCCTAGGTTGATTATGAAGCCAAGTATTTTAAGATTAAATCATTTGACAACTTCAGTATTCTTGTCTGTTTGAAAGGATTTTTGGGTTTTAGATGCTGAGATATATTCCATACCGAAGGCTATAGACATTCAAATTCTACAGTAAGTGTTTCAAGTCTTCTTCACTTTCTGCAAGCCTACATATGTCATCTGTGTAACACAGTCACTAATGAGTCTTCCTCCACTCCTGATGCCAGATTCTTCTTATAATTTAACATCTTGGTTTTTTTGTGAACATAGAGATTGAATAGCTACAAAACAAGGATGCAACCTTGCCTGACAAACACTTTTCCCTATTCACACAGTTCCGTTGTTCTGGTTGGACAACTACTTCTTGGTTAATGTACAATTGCCTGTAAAAGGAGCAACTCTGTCCTCCACTACCTTTATAAAGGGGAACAATCTCATTTTCAATGTTCACAATATTAAACTAATTGCCACCTAGCCACACGTGGCCCCTTACTCTGTTGCATCTATCTCTATCAATTACTGGGTTCAAAGTTTGTTGCAAATGACCACATAGACTTTACAGACTCTTGTAGGGTTTATTAAGGAAAGACATGAGGAGGAGGAGAGGGTAAAGGTTATTATAATACAGTGAAAGTCTAGGTTCAGTTAATAGCATTCCAAGCCAGATTAACAAGATACATTCCTAAATTAGTTCAGACAACTTCTCAATCAACAGTAAGACACAGTCAATTAATCCAGATAGCTTTTCCTACAATAGCAAGATACATTTGGCATAGGAACATCTGAATTTGGCTCCATCTGGACCTGTTCAGGTTATATCTTGCCACAGTCTCATTCTTTGTCTATGTTGGATTTGCAGTTGTTGATGATGTTGAAGATACTAATTAAGTTTGAGCCACATATCCAAAGTTGAAGCAGCTGGAGACCTTCAGGGAAATAAGGCAATGGACAGGGATGTCACTTTCAAAAGTTTAACCCTACAGTTGCATATGAGCACACTTAAGTGTTTAGAAATTTCTGTACTTCTCAGTGTTAGCCATAATTGGTTATGATCCACATAGTCAATTGACTTTGCATAATCAAGAAAATATAAGTAATCATCCATCTAGTATTCCCTACTTTCAGTAAAGATCCATCCAACATCAACAATGGTATCCCTTATGTCATGGTCTTTGTCTGAATTCAGCTTGAATTTCTGGAAATTCCCTGTCAATTCACTGTTATAGGCATTTATATAATATTCAGCAATATTTTACTTGCATGGGATAGTAATGATATAGTTTGAGAATTTCAACACTCTGTAAGATCACCTTTTTTTCCCCAAAATGGGAACAAATACAGGTCTCTTTAAGTCAGTTGTCTAGGTAGCTATGTCCCAAATTCTTGGCAAAAGCTACTGATTATTTTCAGGATTGCATCTTTATACTGAAACAACGCAGTTGGTATTCTAACAATTCCTGGAGCCTTATTTTTTGCCAATGCCTTCAGTGCAGCTTGAACTCCTTTCTTCAATACCATTGGTTCTTGATTATATGCCACTTTCTGGAATTTTTTAATTGTAGTTTAATTATTTTTGGTAAAATAACTCTGTGGATTTGATCTATATTCTTTTAATATTTTATACATCATTCAAACTTTTTCCTATAGAATTGTTTATATTTATAGCCTCTAAAAATTCCCTGAAGGGTCAGTATTGACACTCGAAATGTGAATTTGTTTCTTAGTTAATTCCACTTGAAATACCTGAGCATGTTCTTAGTGTTTGTTGTTTTGCTTTTAAAATTTTTATTTTATATTGATTTATTTACAAAGTTTATATACATTGTGTTTTACACTATTCTTCATACAGTCATTCCCATTCATTATGTTTTATAAAATTAATTACCAATGGACTATGGCCACCATAACCCTGTCTTTCCCGGTCCCCAGTAGATCTTTCCCATTTCCTTTATCCTCTTCTACCCACTGAATTGTGCAACTTTATGATATCATCTCTACCCATCCTCACCCCTCTGCTCCCAACTCTTCTCTCCTTGGATCCTCATACATATTTTATTATTTATCTTTCTATTTTTAAAATAATGATCTCATGTAGTATTTGTCCTTATGAGACTGAGTTAGTTAACTTAGCATAATGCCCTCCACTCTCTCCCAAATTATGTAGTATTTTTAAAAATTGTTACTCCTGAATGCTGCATAGTATTCCATTGTGTGAATGTATCATAATTTTTCAAGCCGTTCAGCTTTGGTTGGATATTTGAGATGCTTTCATGTTCTTGTGATGGCAAATAATGCTGCTGTAAACATTGGTTTCATAACAAAAGTCTACAAAATACTCCAGAACCTCTAGGAGCAAAAGACCGATAACCCAGTTACAAAATAGCAAAAGACATGGAAAGAGTTTTTATAGAGGAAAACATTTGGACGGTCATCAGAATGGAGAAATATGCAAAATCATTGGCAATTAAAGAGATGCAAATCAAAACCACAATGACATATCATCTCACACCAGTAGCAGTAGCAAAGTTTAGCAGGACAATAAGCAATAAATGTTGGAGAAAATATGGAGAGGTGGGAACTCTCATACACTGTTAGTGGGATTGTAAAATGGTACAACAATTCTGGAAAGCAGTTTTGTATTTCCTAACAACACTGTACATAGAAATTCCATATGACCAAGCTATTCCAGTACTAGGAATAGACCCCAAGGAAATTAGAAGCAAGAAACAAATGGATATTTGTGCATCAATATTTTTGACACATTTCATTAAAATACTTTGCTTTGTCTTCTGAGATGCCCTTTGGAATCTTCTGTTCAACTCTCTGACTTCAGCACTTCTTTTTTTTTTAATAAGATGCATTGATAATAATGGGTGACTGGAACGCAAAAGTCGGGAACAAAGAGGAAGATTCAGTAGTTGGAAAACATGGACTCGGT
>NW_006399758.1:30886343-30888394 GCF_000299155.1 Elephantulus edwardii | reverse complement strand
CAATCTCTCCTGGTCACATGCTCTAAGTAAGAGAGGCAGAGCTTCAAAATCCTATTCTCTAAGGAGAGACTTGGTTTCTCTCTCTCCAACACAGACCGATTTGTTTTGATTCAAGACTCTTTTCCAGCACCACAACTTGAAGACATCTATTCTTCTATCATCCTTAGTCATTATCTTACTCTCTGAAGCATAACAAGTACCTGAGAAGACCATGCCATGGATTAGGCACACCTTTGTATCTAGACTGACACAGTTGCTCTTCAGCACTCTGGAGAGATCTATGACAGCATATTTTCCCAATTCATCTTTGATTTCCGGACTGCTGGTATTAAGTGTGCTCGTTGTAGAACTGAGCAAGCTGTAATTGCTAACAACCTTAGTCTCTTCTCCATTTATTATGGTGCTATCAATTGACCCAGTGGTGATAATCTTTGTCTTCTTGATGTTGAGCTTCAATCCATATTGAAGAAAAAAATTGAGGTTGTTAACAATTTCATTCTGCTCTTGTCCACAATCAACACTCTTGACACCAGTAGTCAAATAAAAAGATTAATTGCTTTGGGAAAGTCTGCTGTCAGGGAATTCTCTAGAGTGCTAAGAATCAATGATGTCAGTCTATAGACTGAGATGCACCTGATCCAAACTATGATCTTTGTGATGCCAGACAATGACTAAAGATGATAAGAGAAGAATTGATGCCTTTGAGTTGTAGTAGTGGAGAAGGGTATTTTTAGTATATTATATTTAATATATCATGTGTTGCCAAGAAAGAAAACAACTCTTTCTTGGAAAAAGTGCAATCAGAGTGGTCCTGATAAGCATGAATGGTCAGACTTTGTCTTACATAGTTTGGACATATTATTAGGTGAAGCTTGGAGGACAACATCATGTATGTATGGAAATTGAACATGCAGCGAAAGAAAGGAAGCCCCTTAATGAGATGGATGGACACAACAGCTATGACACTGAGCGTAGACACAGCACAGACTGAAAGAATTACACAGGATCTGACAGTTTTGTCCTGTTGCATATAGTGTATACGTATCATGAGTCAGAGTTTAAAGTCATATTAGCAACAGTTCTAAAAGGCATCTCCATCTAGTGGTAGCTGAGTTTCCAAGAGTCTACTCCTTTCTATTAAAACAGTTGTGAGAGAATGGTGGGGAAGATGACAAGATGGTTAAAGTACATGACCATGGACCTATTCCTATAGTTTATTTTCAAGTGAGTTCTCTGTGTAGAATACCATTCGAAAGGATAAGGATAATTTCTTTTTACTGCATTGAAGCTGATGAGGGAGAGAATAGTTTAAAAATAATATATTTTAGGGCATTATGATTATGATAAGAGTCCGGAATGAGGGTTGCAGAGTGGAGTATACTCGGGGTAGGGGTGGGGGTGGGGGGTGTGTGGGGGATTATGTACCAATGAAGGAGTTTTTCTTTTGCTTTTCAAGGACAGGAGCGAACTGGGGGTGGGAATGAGGTGAGTGGGGAGAAAACTGCAACAATGAATGAATGGAAGTCCAAAATCTCTGAAGATGTCCATTGAAATTAATAACACTAAATATATAAATAAATAAATGAACCAACCCAAAAAAATAATAAAGGATAAGGCATTTTTCCAGTCCATGGATGGCAGTTTTGGCAAGAGCATTGAGCACAAGAAAGTAAAATCCATACGCAGAGTAAGTTCCATAAGTGCAAGATGTTGTCCCTTTGATTTTGGAGCAGTCCAATGTAATCAACAAGCCTGCATGTAGATGGGCAGGAAACATAGTAGGTTTAGGTTCCATTGAGTTGAGTATGACTCAGAATCATCCTATAAACAACAGATCTGAAGCCTGTCCTATCTTATGCTGTCCCCATCATCTCTGAAACACTTGAGTTCATTGCTGTAATCACTCTGTCAATCCATCTTGTTGAAGGTCTTCTTCTCTGTTGTTGACCTTCCACCTTTCCAATAAATCCCTTTCCAAAAATAGCTTTTCATAGCAGTATGCCCAAAGTATGTGAGATGAAACTTCACCACCCTTGCCTAAAAGGGGCACT
>NW_006399758.1:30883502-30886028 GCF_000299155.1 Elephantulus edwardii | reverse complement strand
GTCTAGTTCTCAGATGCATAGCAAGTGGTTAAAACGACCATGACCTGAATCACGTGCATCTTAATTTTCAAACTGTCATTATTACTCTCAGCATGATTGGCCATCTACTTCTGGAATAACAGGACTCTGAAATCTGAGGAACAGAGGAGTATAGTATTAGAGACAGAGCTCAGATTGGAAATAATTCAAAATGAGGAGAAACAAGTGCAAACATCATTTAACAATTTAACATGCATTGTATGCCATATTAATGTAAGAAAACTAGAGTTATGAAAAATGAAATGGGAGGCATAAAGATCAACATTCTCAATATTGGTGAACTGAGATAGATTGGCATGCAAACTGTTTTTCAGATGACAATCACATCCCCATTAATCCAGGAATAAAAAGCTGAGAGAGAATAATATTGTATTTTAGTGAAAAAAGATAATTTCAAGATCTATCCTAAAGTACAATGTGGTGAGTAGTAAGATATTATTCATATATATATGAGAAAGATATGTTAACATGACTTATTCAAATGTGTATACTAACAAGTGAAGCCAAAGAAAAATAAAGTTAGGATCTTTATGAACTTTTTCAGATTGAAATTGGCCAAACGTGCACTCAAAATGGATTTATAATTATTGATAATGGGAATTAAATTTGGAAACAATGTGGAAGGAATGGTAGTCAGAAAGTATGCTCTCGGTAATCTGTGGCTCTCAGGCCTGGTTTTTGGTCAAACATCCTTCTAAATGGTATAGCACTGGTCTGTCCATTTGCTATATGGAGGTAACTCATGGTTGTTATGATGCTAAACACTGTGACACTGATGTGTCAAATGAAATAAGGTTACCCATGGTGGACAGTGTTTGGTGGAGTATCCTGATTAAAACAAGCTTGGAAGCAGGAGTGGCACCCACTTCCGAAATAGCTTGCCTCCAGAAATTCCATGAATGTGGGGAAATAATGAAAGTTATATAAGTTTTCAGGTCTTTCTTTTATAGGGTCGCTTATGAGTCGCCTACGACTCAATGGCACTTAATAACAACATTGAATGATATGTGTTTTGTATATTCAACTATTTATTCACTCCAAATATTTTTGTTTAAATAAAAAACACACAAAAGGTGACTTTACATATGGACCTCACCTGATGGGCTGCACAGGAATCAGACTGACGACATCTGTTGGAAGAATCATTGGATAATCTCACTGTCAGCAGTCAAAAACAGGCCATGTGCTTTTGTGGAACACATTGTGGAGCAGACCATCAATGACTCATAAGCAAGTTCAAATTGAAGCTGAGGAAAGTTAAAAGAAATCCAAAAGAACCAAATTAGAACTTTGAATTTTAAAGTCATCTCCAGGACAGATAGGTTTGAGGAGGCATATTCGGGACACAGCTTTGTATTGGTCTTTGCTGCTGAGCACTCAGCAGTGGCAATTTCCTATTATTTTCTTATTGAATGGAAATCCATGGTACTGGGCTCCTGTAAACCCCTGCTATTCTGTTTACTTTGGTTATAGGCTCACTGGGAAATGCCTACTGTGACTGGGGAAATTGGCCGTATTTTATCTATCTTCAAAATGAATCAACCAGTATACATGTGTATGAAAATCTTCCTCTGCTGATGCCTCTTTTTTTAGTGAGCATTTACATGGGACACAAAGAGACTTAGAATGTTTTTTTTTCCCTTTATATTAAAAAACTAATCTAGACATCATTAAAAGACAACACATGCTCTTTTCATTTGTGTGTGTTTGTGACAGAAAGGCACAAGGGGCATTTCTATATATCTTTTTGGTCTGATCTTCAACAATTACAATATTTAGCAGTGGCCTTGTTTCTCAAGATGAAGGTTTCCCTGCCAATTCAGAGGATGAACTCACCTCTGATTCATCATTGGTCATCTTCTTATCCTTTTTATCCACATACACTCAGCTGGTAGTATGTTTTTATCAAAGTTATTTATTTTAGAGGTAGTCGTCAGAACAGAGCAAGGAAACACTGCAAGGTTCAAATTTGGGAAGTGTGTATGCCAGGGATGTATCCTTTCTCCATACCTTTTCAATCTTTATACCTTTTCAGTCTTTAAGATTATCCAGGAGGCTGGGCTGTATGAGGAGAAGTGTGGCAGCAGGATTGGAGGAAGACTCATGAACAATCTGCATTATGCAGATGACACAACCCTGCTTGTTGAAACTGAGTAGGACCTGAAGCGCTTGCTTTGGAAGGTCAGGGACTGCAGTCTTAATATGGCTTAAGGCTCAATATCAGGAAAACAGAGATTTTCACCACTGGGCAGGTTGGCAGTATCATGATGGATAGTGAAGAGATTGAGATTGTTCATTTGGTTTGCTTGGCTCCACAATCAACACTCCCAGCACCAGCAGTCAGGAGATTAAAAGACATATAGCTATGGGAAAGTCAGCAGTTAGAAACCTCTATAAAGTGCTGAAGAGCAACAATGTCAGTCTGGAGACTAAGTTGTGCCTGATACATGCCATGGTCTTTGCAATCACTTTCTATGCATCAGAGAT
>NW_006399758.1:30880261-30881228 GCF_000299155.1 Elephantulus edwardii | reverse complement strand
CATGCTGGGTAGAGTAGAGGGACAGCGCAGGAGGGGAAGACCCTCTATGAGGTGGATTGATTCAGTGACTGGGGTACTCGGAATGGGTTTGTCAGAGGCAATGAGATTGGCACAGGATAGAGCAGGGTTTAGGGCTGTTGTACATAGGGTCGCTTTGAGTCACAAATGACTCGACGGCACATAACAACAACAACATCCATAATTTTATTTTACTTGGATCCACAAGCAACACCTACAGTAAAGCAATTAAGAAATCAAGACACGAATCAGAGGATTCAAGATGGCGGTGGAGGCAGAGACAGCATGGTGAGCGGTGGGAGCAGCGAACCACTTAAAGCAGGGCCATTATGGCCTTCCACAGACTTCAGCTTATTGATAATTGAACAGTTAAACAGTTGATGACCAGCCCTCAGTGAAGATCGAGGCTCAACAACAGGAATTCAAGGATTCCCAAGGAGGAATGGGTGAGTCTCTTGGCTCCCAAATCTCTCCCGCAGAGCCCGCGCCACGCTGCACAGCCGCTGCAACTCCATGAGGCTTCCACCGCCGGAATCAATGGATTCCCTCACCCAGGATGGATGCTGGGCACCGGCCCTCCTCAAGACTGGTACAGTGAAGCCACCACACTTCTGCAAGGTGGACTTGTTCTGGGGAGAATTCTCCAAGCCAGGATGGTGGCTGTGGGGGAAGCAGGTTCCCACTGGCTGCCCATACAAGAGGGACCGTGCACCCACTGAGCACCCGTGCGGCGGTGTCGGGGGGCGTCTCCCCAACGACCACCCGCGCTGGGGGTGTCGCGTGCCCTGCTGGCCGCCTGCGTAGGAGGTGGGGGATGGGATGCATGCCCGTCATCTGCAGGTTTGGGTTTCCTTGGACAGGCCAAAGAAGATGATTACCTATACAATGGATTGCTGAAAGTCACTGTGAGTCTGATGCCCTTAACAGTGGCAGCATGCATAAGAGGACC
>NW_006399758.1:30871364-30880161 GCF_000299155.1 Elephantulus edwardii | reverse complement strand
TGATGAGATGGATTGATTCAGTGACTGAGGTAATGGCAGTAGGTGTGTCAGAAACAATGTGATTGGCACAGGATAGGGCAGAATTTAGGGTTGTTGTACATAAGGTCACTATAAGCCACAGACGACTCGATGGCACATAACAACAACAAAGTTATTTCATGAAAGACTTGCTGCTGTTGTTATGTGCCATCAAGTTGCCTGTGACTCGCAGTGACCCTAAGTACAACAGCTCTGAAGCCTGCCCTCTCCTGAGCCAATATCACTGACTCCAACACACCTACCCCCATTGCCCTTGTTACTGTTTCAATCCATCTCATCTCAGGTCTTCCTCTCCTACTCTGTCCCTCTACCCTTACAAGCATGATGTGCTTCTCTAAGGATTTTTCCTTTCTGGCCACATGCCCAAAGTTTGTGAGGCAGAGCTTCAAAATCCTAGCCTCAGAGGAGAAACTTGGTTTCACTCTGTCCAAGACAGAACTATTTGTTTTCTTGGCAGTCCATGATATATTCAAGACTCTTTTCCAGCACCACAACTCAAAGACATCTATTCTTCTTCTGTCACCCTAAGTCATTGTCCAGCTCTCTGATGCATAGCGAGTAATTGTGAAGACCGTGGCCTGGATCAGGCACACCTCAGTCTCCAGACTGACATTGTTGCTTCTCAATACTCTGAACTCTTTTTTAAATTGTGTTTTTAATGAACGTCTATAGAAAAGTTGAATTTTAATTCATTCATTATTTCACATTTTTCTCCCTTCACCCTCAAAATTATTTCTGAACTGTTTTATTGCATCCAGTTAGAACAGAATACTAGCTTTGGAAAATGCAGAGGCTAGCCATTTACCTAATTTCAAGAGCCTCTTTGGTTGGGTACAATGAGCCATATAAAAAAGCAAGGCCATGAATCTTTAGATAATTTTGAGCAGAAGATTAATTCTCTACAGAATCACTTACTACATGTTTGACCCCAGAGGGTCATGTAATGTCTTCAGACTCAGTCTCCTCTCCTGTAAAATCTATACACGTACAGAGAGCTTTGTAGGAAGGCTTAGAAGCATGATTGCAATTCCTTTATAACTCTGGCTCACGCACAAATTGCAGGCAACAAGTGTTGATAATTATGATTAGTGTGATTAAGTCCTCTAGGGATTCGGCCTACTTTCTCGAACTCAACAACAGATCAATTACAGATGAGAGGCCATAAGAGCACACGGTGGAAAGACAAATGGTTCCCTGTGAGGACAGTAATGAAATCTGCAAGTGTGTCATTTTATAGTGTTATCACTCTTATTCTAAACCTCACTCAGCAGCAAATCAGTGATACAGACAATTTTAATTATATGGGCCCTATGGTAG
Organism: Elephantulus edwardii; assembly: GCF_000299155.1. Taxonomy (NCBI): domain Eukaryota; kingdom Metazoa; phylum Chordata; class Mammalia; order Macroscelidea; family Macroscelididae; genus Elephantulus; species Elephantulus edwardii. The sequence continues at coordinate 30,878,805 of NW_006399758.1, read as the reverse complement.
GTAATAAATGGTTGTTCATAAACACTCCCAGTGATTTTCATGAGCTAAGAATAAATCTATGGAAGTGAATCTCTGCTTTTTTGAATGGAGCTCACAGATGGCCAGTTGATTATGAAGCATCAGTCAGTAAGACTAGTCTTCAGAGAAGGCTGTGGGGGCCTCATTTAATGGCTAATGAAATCCACTTGATTGGTTAAGGCCAGAGTGTTTCAGAAATATGGGTCAATTTCTGTTACAAAGCCACATATCTATCTAATACCACCAAATGTAAAATAGATTTCTATTCTTTTCCTGTCTCTATAAACTTTCTTTTATTACTAAAGTTTTTCTCTCAAGTTAGGTCAATGAGTGATCAAACATATTTTTTCCTCTATTTTTATTTTTAGTAAGATTTTGACAATTGGTGAATTTATGATGTTGTTTCATATAACTGAAGGCATTAAGTATCAATACATAAAATAAAATAAAATTATATGATTGTTAATTTTAGTAAAAGTTTAAATCTTTAACTTATGTTCTAATACTTTATGCTTAAGATTGTACAAATCTTTTAAAAACAAGGTTTCATTTACAAAGAAATATTAACACTTCAGCTTTAATTGAGAAAAACACATCATGCTTGGAAGGGTGGAGGGACAGTGCAAGAGAGATAGACTCTGAATGTGTTGGATTGACTCAGTGACTAGGGTAATGGGGGTGCATGTGTCAGAAACAATGAAGTTGGCTCAAGATAGAGGAGGGTTCAGAGCAAATGACTTGATGGCACATAACAACAACAACAACAACAATATATGGTTGGTCCAAGCAGTTAACCTAATTAATTATTCACCACAAAATTGGCAGTTTAAGTTCACCCATAATCACCTCAGAAGAAAGATCTGATTATCTACTACCATGAATTCCAATAATTCAACTATTGAAAACCCAATGAAGTACATTTCTTTGCTGACACCATGGAGGCATGTAAATTGGAATAAAATGAATAGCAATTGGTGAATATGACTTAAGAATCCACATGGAGTTGTGAGCTATGCATTTGGCTGCTAATTTGATGATCAATGGTTCAAATCAACCAGTTGCTCCAACAAATGATAATGTAAATGTTCTCATAAAGATTTACAGCCTCAGAAAGGCAATGGAGGGTTTCAATCCAAAATTAACTTAATCAGCAGTGGGTTTGGTGTGTTTCATGCATTATTGTCTTGTTTATAGCAACTTATGTCAACAATTTATATATAATTGAATAACGATAGTTTGCTGTTTTTTTTTAAAAAAAAAAATCTGTTAAGGTTTTAATTTTGTTTCCCAAAATATTGTTGTAAATACTTGTGGTTATATTCTCATTTGGGTATTGTTATGTTAATGAGACAAGATTAATAAAGAGTGCATCTTGAGTCAATCTTTCAAAATATGAAAGAGATATAAGAGGTATTTAAGTTAGGCAGACGTATGGATGCAAATATGCATGGAGATCTCCAAACAGAAGCTGACGAAGCTTCCTCTACGGTTGACAGAAAAAACTTTCGTTAAAGCAAGTGCTCTGAATTCAGACTTCTAGGCCCCTAAATTGCAAGATATTAAATTTCTCCTGTTGCAACCATCTACCTGTTGTATTTCTGTTGTAGTAGCACTAGATAATTAAGACTATGCCAGATACACATTAATTTATCATTTAAGAAAATACCTGGGACATAGTATGCCCTGTAAACATTTGCTATACAGATAACTGAATGAGTTAATTAACTAATGTGTTTCAAATTGAGCTTCTAAAAGGTTAATTATAATAAAAATGTTCTTAAATGATTTTTTTTGGTAATGAAACAGCCACTTTGCATAATTTTAAAACTGAAATATTTTGTGATTGAAGTAAAGTTAAACATTCTTTGCTGAAATTATATTATAAATGCCAGCATGCTTCAGAAACATCAGTATTTATACATTGCATAAGGTCAGTTTCAGCCAAACTAAATTATCTTAAAGACACTAATAAATTGTCTTAAATACATGAATATTGTGTATTTTATTTTTAGATATTTTCTGTGAGGTTAAAATGTATAATCTAAGAGGGTACAGTATTAGTGACAGATGACACGTGTCTAAATGTGAATAGGTACATGTGTGAGTTTGATTATTCAAAATCTTTCTTACTCTTTGTCAAAATGAAAATGTGGATAATAGAAAGCTCTTTATTGGGGCAACTATAAAGTTTTCCAGCTTAATACATGAAAAAATCTAGACATCCTTAAAATTAGTAGGCATTACAGATATTGAGAAAATGGTATTTAGACTTCATAGCACTTGATAACAAATTCTTTGTAAATCAATTTAGTGTGTCTAGCTTCACTGAAGAATTATGGTGTTATATTTTACATAATAACTGAGGAGAAATCTTATTTCCATATTCTTTGACAGGGAAAGAATAGGTTGCTTTCTTATCCAGAACAAGATATTTAAAATTTATAAAGTTGAGAATTTCTCAACAACTAGACTTAACTAAGCCCATTTTTTTAATAAAACTGTAAGGAATCCACATCAATATTTTATTACTATAAACAAGAACAGTGAAATATCTTTTTAGATTATTTGTGTTTATGAGGTAAAAGCAAAAACAGCTTTTGGTAAAGATCTCAAAGTTATTACAAATGCTTTTGCTTCCTAAGGGAAGATAATACTTAGGAAACTACTTATTCATGTTTTCAACTTCTTTCAAAAGCTAGAAATTGAAAAAATAATGCTACACCTCATTCCAAGTGCATATTAAAAAAAGACATTTTATTAAAATGCCACATTATTGTTGCTGTTGTTAGGTGCCACTGAAGAGTACAACTCATAGAGACACTAAGAACAAAAGATCTGAACCCTATTCTATTCTGTGCCATCCTAGTATTTCCTGACACACCAGAGCCTGTTGAGGCAGTCACTGTGTCAAGTCACCTCCGTTAGGGTCTCTTTCTCCTTTCCTGACCCTTCATTGTTCCAAGCATCATGTTCCTCTCCAAGAATTAGCACGTCCAAATATGGCAATAACAGTATGTCCAAATTTAGATGCAAAGCTCCATCATTTGTGACTCTAAAAAACACTCTGGCTATGTCCTGTCCAAGACATATCTGTTCGTTCTGTTGGTCATCATGGGATGTTCAGTGCTTTTCTCCAACACCACAGCTCAAAGGCATCAAATCTTTTTCTGTCATCCTTATTCATGGTTCAACTGTAAAAGCCCCAAACTGGATGATAGAGTCGTACACTTTTCAAGCATTTTAAAGTAGTTGATGAGCTTAACATAAAAATGTAATTAACAAAATGAATAAAATAAATTAATTGAACTAAAAGTAGTTAACTATTTTATTGATCATATAAAAATAAACTTATGAAGCAGCAAAAAAGCATTCTCCCAAAACAAGGTATCTAACTTGTTAAGATTAGAACAACTTTGCATGTGTGGTTGTGTTTTTTGAGGATGGTACAATGTGCAATCTGTGTAAGCCCCTGTAGACATTCTTTACCTAGGGTCAATGAGATATGAAATACTTAGTTCAAGAACATTCATTTGAGACAGACTATGATAAATGCTCACTTACATTCAAGTTTATTTTACAAAGTGATAGAAACAGCAAGCATCTCCATCAGGACTCAGTTTCAACTCTATAATTCCTTAGGTGAAATTGACTCAATCTTTATTGAAGAATCATTTTCCCTATCTGTGAAATGAAATAATTCCCATTTAACAAAGGCTATAATGTTATTGACAACAATAGTATATAGTCTGCTAGCATAAATATAGAATACTTCTTATAGTCATATTTTTTTCTGTTGATATATTTTCATGAACCCTGATTGGTTGTTTTGGCTTTTTAAAAAATTTTTATTTTATATTGGTTTGCTTACAAAGTTCATATACATTGTATTTCCCACCATCCTTCATTCACATTGTGTTTCATACAATCATTCTGACTCATTTTATAAAATTAATGAATGTTGAAATATGTCCACTATTGCACTGTTTTTCCAGAACCCCGCTGGATTTTCCCATTTTCTTTACCCATTCCTACCTCTATTCATCAATGATTTCCAACCCCCTGCCCATCCTCACCCCTCTACTACTCCCCTCTCCCCCTTAGATGCTGATACATGTTTTATTATTTATCTTTCTATTTCTACAATATCCATCTCATACAGTTTTTGTCCTTATGGGACTGAGTTAGTTCATTCAGCATAATGCTCTCCAATTATGAAGTAGTTTTCTAAATCACTGCTCCTAAGTGTTGCATAGTATTCCATTGTGTGAATGTACCATAATTTCTCAGTCCATTTGAGACATTTGGCCTGTTTCCATGTTCTTGTGATGGTGAATAACAATTAGGATTTTATGAACATTGATCTACAAATCTCAATTTGAGTCTTAATCTTAATTCTTTCAGAGACTATTCCAAAGAATAGAATAACTGGGTTATATGAAATGTCTATGTTCAGCTTTTTGAGGACATGCCAAACTGACTCCCACAGTCGTTGTACCCTTTTATAATCTCACTAACAATTTATAAGACTTTCTATTTCTCTACATCCTCTCCAACATTTATTATCTGCTGTCCTGTTAAACTTTGTCACATAAACTAAAATGAGATGGTATCTCAGTCAGTCCTTGACCTTCTGCAGCAAATGCCTCAGGTCCTCATCAGTTTCGGCAATAAAGGTTGTGTCATCTGCATAATGCAGGTTGTTGATGAGTCTTCCTCCAATCTTAATGCCACATTCCGCCTCATAGAGACCAGCCTCCCAGATGACCTGTTCCATGTACAGATTGAAAGGATATGGAGACAGGATGCATCCCTGAGTACACCTTACCTGATTTTCAACCATGCAGTGTTTCCTTGCTAGGTCTGATCAAAGTATACGTTTCACATAAACAAAATCAAGTGTTCTGGTATTCCCATTCTTTTCAGAGTTAGCATCAGTTTGTTGTTATCCACAGAGTCAAATTCCTTTGCATAGTCAATGAAACACAAATAAACTTTCCTCTGGTACTCTCTGCTTGCAGCCAAAATTCATCTAACATTAGCTATAGTGTCCCTAGTACCACAGGCTCATCTAAACTCAGCCTGTACATCTGGCAGTTCTCTGTTAATGTGCTATTCCAGTCATTTTTGGATCACTTTCAGCAGAATCTTGATGGTATGTGTGATATTATTGACATTTTTCAATAATTTCCGCACTCTTGTTGAGTGTCCTTTCTTTGGAATGGGAACAAATGTGACTATTTCAGTCAGTTAGCTATGTGGTTTATCTCCAGATTTCTTGGTATAACTTGGTGGGCTCGTCTAGGGCAACATCTGTTTGTTGAAATATGTCAATTGGTATTCCGTTAATTCCTGGGGACTTGTTTTCTGACAGTTTCTTCAGAGCAGCTTGAACTTCCTCCTTCATCACCAGAGGTTCTTGGTCATATATTGTTTCATGAAATTTTTCTGTGTCAGCCAAGTCTTTTTGGTACAGTGACTCTGTATACTCCTTCCATCTTCTTTTAATGCTTCTTGGATCCTTCAATATTCTGCTCATATCATCCTTAAGTATTGAAGTTCAAGCCTTAAATTTATTCTCTAGTTCCTTTGGATTAAAAATTGACTAGAGAGTCTCAGCCTTTTGATTATCTAGCTCCAGCTCCTTGCACATTTCATTATAATACTTTGTTTCCCCATGCTGCCCTATGAGATTTTCTGTTCAGCTCCTTAACATCTTCCCTTATTTGACTTCTTGGCATTCTAGTGCAATATTCAGTCTCTTCTGACATTCATTTTGTTGTGGTTTTTTTTCTTCCTCTTCTGACGTTGTAATGACCATTTGCATTCTTCCTGGATGATATTCTTGATATCCTTTCCCACAGTTCATTAGTGTTCAATGCTTCAAACCTGTTCTTGAGAAACTTTGGAAGTTGAGCTGGGAGAAATTCAAGGTCAAAAGTTGCTTCCTGTGGAATTGATTTAACCTTATTTAGCTTTACTTTGGATTTGCATAGGAGTAGTTGATTGTTTTACAATCAGCACATGTCCTAGTTTTCACAGCAATTCTTTCCACAAATGTAATCAGTCTGTTTCCTGTGCATACCATCAGGTGAAACCCAGTATATAAACTGCATTTCTATTTCTTATAAAAGGAATTTGCAAATAATAAATCATTGATTATACAGAATTCTATCATTCTATCTCCAGACTCATTTCTGTCACCAGATCCATGTGTTCTGAATATTGATCCTTTTTCCCAACTTTTGCATTCCAGTCACCCATTATTATTATTAAAGCATCATAATTGCATGTTTGATAATTTCTGACTGGAAAAGTTGGGGGAAATTTTCTATTTCCTCCTCTTGTGTCTGGTTTTTGTTGGTGTATATATTTGAATGATAGTGGTAGTCACTGGTTTTCCTTGCATCCATATGGTTATTATTCTTCACAAGTTTATATTTCAAGAAGGATCTAGAAATGACCTTTTTAACTATAAAAGCAACCCCATATTTTCTTACCTTTTCATCTCTGACATAGAAGATCATATGATTGTCTGATTCAAAATGGCACACTACAATCCATCTCGTTTCGCCGATACATAGTATATCAATATTTATGCATTTAATTTTTTTCTTAACAATGTTCAATTTTCCTACATTCATGTTTCTCACCTTTCATGTTCCAATTATTTGTGTCTGCTTACAACTGTTCCTCTTCATTTGTGTTTTTTAGTTGAGGTTTCAGTCTCAATTGCCACATCATCTAGTTTACTCTAAGTGTGCTCTACTGTGCATAGGGTTTTTGAAGGCCTGTTATTTCAGAAGTGGATGGCCAATCCTTCTTTCTAGTCTGTCTTAGTTTGAATACTCAACTTTAGAACAGTACCTGACAGATAAGAATGTTACAGATAAAAGCTGATGAAGGACTTTTCCCAATTACAGAAGTAATCACTAGATTCGGTGATGCTCCCCTGTCCTTGGTATGTATGTCTTGACCCATGACTTTCCCCACTTGACCAGCAACCTCTTCCATTCCGGCCTATCCCATTGAATGCCTCATTTACCAGTCGGTAGGTTTTCTTTTCACCCAATAGGGGGGAAAATAAAAAATGATGCACACAGCAATTTAATCTATAGAAGGTCCCATTCATCAATTTCATCCTTTTCTGGATATATATTCTAGCTCGGTTTGTCAATCTTTTAGGTTGATCCTATTTTGTCTCTTATGATTTTTACGGTGGAGCTTTATCCTTAGGTTTCTGATCCACCTTGAGTTGATTTTTGTGTGCGGTGAGGGGTGTGGATGCTTCTTCAGCATTATGTAGGGAGCAGTTCAGTTTTGCAAAGTACCATTTGTCGAAGAGATTGTTGCTTCCCCATTTTATAGATTTTGTTACCTTGTTAAATATCAGTTGGCCATGTTGTTGTTGTGGTTGTTATGTGCC
>NW_006399758.1:30861760-30868184 GCF_000299155.1 Elephantulus edwardii | reverse complement strand
GATGTCACGTGCTTCTGGTGTCTCCGATTACCTGGGAAGATGGGGGGGTCTGCGGGGGTCTGGCAGCTTTCGTGTGAGGCGCCCAACTCCAGCCAGTCAGTTGGCCATAGATAGATGAATTAATTTCCAGGTTCTCAATTCTGTTCCATTGGTCCATGTGCCTGTCATTGCACTTGTAGCATGCTGTTTTGGTAATTATTTCTGTGTAGTAGATTTTGAGATCAGAGAGTGCTGTGTCTCCCACTTTATTCTTGTTTTCCAGGAGTGTTTTTCTTATTCTAGTCTCTTTCTTCTCCATATAAACTTGTCAATCACATTTTCTGTTTGAAAATTAATTTTTCAAAATGGTATCTGTGTTGAAATTATGGTAAGCATGTAGATTGTTTTAGTAGGATTCACATTTTCAGTATATTTAGTCTTCTTATCCATGAACAGGGAACATTTTTCCATTGATATAGGTATTTTGTTATTGTTTTTTTACAGAAGTGCTTTGTAGTTTTTTGTTTTTTTTTTTGTAAAGAGGTTTATTCCTAAGTATCTCAATTTGTGGTTGGCTATTGCAAATGGTATTGCTTTCTTAGTTCCCTTATCTGTGTTTTCTTTGTTACTGTAGAGGAATCCCTTTTATTTTTATATATTTATCTTTTATCTTGCCACTCTACTCAATTGATCTACTAGCTCTACAAGTTTTTTGTTGAGTCCTTGGGGTTTTCTGTTTACACTACCATGTCATCTGCATATAGCCACAGTTTCACCATCTCTTTGCTGATCTGTTGTTGTTGTTAAGTGCCATTGAGTAGTAGGCGACTCATGAATGAAAGTCCTCAGCACTTGTGTGACTTTCATCCTTTCTCCAGGTTCATTGGGTTTCTGGAGGCAAGCTATTACAGAAGTGGATGCCACTCCTGCTTCCAAGCTTGTTTTAATCTGGGAGCTCCACCACACACTGCCTGCCATAGGTAACCAATAACACATTTGACACATCAGTGTCACAGTGTTTAGCTTCACAGCAACCACAAGTTACCTCTGTTTTCTTCACTTGTATTGCCCTAGGAAGTACTTCCAATACAATATTATATAGGAGTGAAATCTGTCTTTGAAAAGAATATTATGGGTAAAAACATAGCAAACCTCACTCTATTTCCACAATTTCTAGATTTACTTATCAGTGACATTGATTACATTTGCTCTAGTATGTTAATGTTCTTGCTATATCTGTTGTAGCTATTTTACATCTTTTTTGCTTCTCAACCTTCTTATATCTGGCTTAAAATAGTTGCAGACACTTTGGTCACAAATAGATAACTTTTCTTATAGCATGATTTTCAAAAGTAGCAACACTCTTTAGAACAAATTGTCATTAATTTTAAAGCTGAGTTTAGGGGAGTGGTTTCAATTCAAGATTTGAGAACAACCCAAGGTGAAAGTCCTCAGGAGTCTTCCAACCTTAGTAAGTCTAGTGAGTTTAGATTATTTAAGAATGTGTTGTTCTAGTGCACATTTTATTCATTGTTTACAGTGATGCCTGCTGGCAATTAGAGGAAGACATTCAATAACATGGATTGACATAGAGAATGAAGCATTGCGCTCAAATGTGTCAGGGTTCAGATCAGTTGTTCAGAGGAGATTGCCATGAATCGTACTCAACATCACTTGACATAAACATTGACTTCTATATCTAATTACAGGATTCAGTAATGGCAGTCAGAGACTCTCTGGCAAAGGACTCAAGATAGAGGAGACTCTGGGTCATGTTAATAATATCACTTTAGAACATAATATAGCATACCTGAGGCCTCTTATGGTACAGTGGTTTAATTTGCCAAACAAATGTGGCAGTCTGCATCTGTAAAGATTTACAGACTTGAAAAGGTTTATGTAGAAATTCCACTCTGCCCTTCAGATTCCCTGAGGCAACGAAGTGTTTTGTTTTGTTTTGCCTTTTATTCCTTCCAGATAGCATATATAGAAAAATGTACACATTCTAAGTTACATCTAAGTTACATTCTAAGTTAATCAAGAGATTAAATGTTACCAGTACCCCAAAACTACTGATAGCAGGTGACACTTTCAAATCCTTCCCTTATTCATTCTTCCCTAGCAAAGATAACCGTTTTCTTGATAGGCAGCATCGTAGAGTGACTCTGTCTGATTTTGCATTAAGTTGGTTTTATGGGTTTTTTTCCATTCTCTGAACTGTATTTAATTACAAACAAAAGTCCATTTTCTTCTTACACTCTACTTCAGTGGAAAAGTCAAAAGAGTAATTCTTATTGGAAGGCAATAGGGATTATGTCTTGGAAAATTGATTCAGTGATTAGAGTACTTATCGAATTAGAATGTGAAAACTCAGGTTGGATCCTAATTCTATTTTTTTAACAAGTATTGGAATAATTAATACCTCATCATTTCCTCCTATCTGTAGACAGTGATTGTGGAAGCAATTAATCAACCTGAAACTCAACTCAACTCATTGATATCTGGTTGGAAGTGATTCATAGCTGTTCCTCCAGTGGGTTTTAGGCCTGCTAATTGAATAGAGCGATATTGCCCTTCTTTCTTCTGAAGAGTGGTGGCTTGCAACACAAGGCAGGCATAGTCTTTGGATTTGTAGTACAACATCCCAAAAACTGTGCCACCACAGTTTTCTATAAAGCATGACACACAAAAAAGGTATTTGCAGCTGTAGTAGTATTGATTTTCCTGTAAAGCATGATACACTTAAAAGATATTCGCAGCTATAGAAGTACTGGCACAAATACACACACACAACACACACACACACACACACACAGAAGAAAGAGAGAGAGAGACACCTAGCTCCTGTAAAATTCCTACCATGAGGAATTAAAGAATCCCATGGCTATGATTTTGTGCCCTTGATGGTCTTCTTGATTTGGCAATAGGTCTGCCTCCATCGGATTTTCTTTTGTGGTTGTCATTCTTCTCTCTACCCAACACACTCATTTTATCGTGCTTGTGTAGAGAGGTGGCATATGAGGTGAGCGTCATAAAATCAACATTATAGGCCATCTCTCCTCTATTTTTACACAAAATAGAATATTTTTTACTGAAAAAATCCTTGTATTCAAGGATATGACTTTGATGCTCAAAGAGGCTAAATGGGGAGATTGTCACGGGTTTAGAGAAGTTTTATGAGGGGTTACTGCCTCCCTGGCAACCTTAATACTACCACCAGAGAAGGACAGATCTCAGACTGGAAGAGTGATGCATCTCCTTCACAATCTTAGAGGAGAACTTCCACCATCCTGGGGAGAAGTCATGCAAGTGTATGAAGGTTATACATTTTGTTTTTGTAGGAATCCCTTATTTGACAAATCTCTAGAATCAGTGACTATGAGTTGTGTTGGAGAAGAGTACTGAAATTCCAAGAGACCAAAGAGGTCTATCTTGGAGATAGTGAAATCAGTGTGCTCCTTGGAGACAAAGATTTTGAAAGGCTGTCTCACATACCCTGGGCATGTTATCAGAAAGAACCAGTCCTCAGAGAGGACATCATGCTTGGAAGGGTAAAGTGTTGGCACAGGAGAAAAGGACTCTGAGTGAGATGGAGTGATATAGGGTCTGTGGCAATGGAGTCAGTTGTGTTGGAGGTGGTGAGGATAGGGCAAGGTTCAGTGCCATTGTTCATGTGGTTGCTATGAGTCATAGTCGACTGGATGACACACAACAACAACAAAAAATAAGGAAGGAATGAAGCCAAAATTAAGAAATTGTATATCTAGTCACAGTTATATATGGTCAACAATTTATGTAATTAAGATTTTGGTATCTCTAATCTAAAACTTAAAATCTACTAAATATCCTAAAGTACCCTGGTTATGTAGTGTGTAAAATGTCAGACCACTATCCATAACACGGATGATTCAAATCCATGAACTACTCTGCCTACAGAAGATCGAATCTCCTGCCACAAAATTTAGAGAACTGGAAAACCAATGGATTGTCCTAAATTTGAACCAACTCAACGGCAGTAGTTTTAGGTATTTTTAAGACAAAAGATACTGTGGGAGCTCTGGTGGCCTAGTAGCAAGAAGCTGCACTGCAATCCCAGAGGTACAAGTTTCAAATCCACCAGATATTCTACTGGAGAAGGAAAGGCAATCTCCTCCTGCAACAGGCAGATCTGATTTGATGGTACACATACAAAAAAGAATAAATTTAAAAAAAAATTCAAAAGATAAAAAATACTGCTTAGAATCCTTTGGGGGAAAATTGCTATATGACACACATTCTCTTCATAAGAGAATAATTTCAAAAGGCCCTGGCAACTATCTACTTACTGGAATCAGGTCAAGAAAAAAATGAAATCAATGACTGGGTTATCTTGTACCATTGTGAACTTTGTAGAAAACAAATCTTAAATCCCCTTCCTAAGCACAGAATCATTCAAATCCTGATAGTAATATGATTACAGTGCATAAAGACAGTGATTAATGAGGGGGGAAAGCCCGCAAAGCTATTTATTACTCTATGAATATGTACATATAAAAATCTACTCACTGTCATCAAAAGATTGTAGCACTTAATTTAAATTAAAAATACATAACTAGTCTGTTATTTCAGTGCTGCTCATCATGCTTCTTCACCTCGGCAATTTATAGTTACTGACAAATAAAATGACATATTTGAATATCTTACGTTTGTATTGTCTCACATCCTTTATTCTGAGGACTTTCAGAAAGTTGTTCCTCAACTTTGTGTTCTAAATTGTGGGTTATCATAATCACTGCTAATGATTCGCTTCATTGATTGAACCACTTAAGGGACTCTGCCAGTAAGATGATGAACAATTTTTAGGGGATAATCTATGGAATAATTGAAGTCTTTAGAAAAACTGACAGTGAGTAATAATTCTAATTGTGTTTGACTGACAGAAGGAACGCCTTACCATGATTTGGTGCAGGATCTAAAGTAACGCTTATCATTAATCTGATTTTTCTATCCTCACTAAAGTCAAAATAAAATTATGTTGTGTGAAGAATGGAGAATGAAGACAAAAAAAGCTTGAAATTGTGTAAGGTATACTCTTGTTAAAGAATAAAACCCTAATATTCTGAAATCCTATATATACTTTGTAGTCTTAGTTTAGCTGTGCTCGATGTGTTTACTGGCTTCTTTATCAGTGGTCTTATCAAAGAATATTTTGCAACTCAGCATGTATGTATGAGGGTATAGTTTGAGGAAATTAGGTAAAAGGAATTTGAGAGGGGAGGTTCAAGGCAACCAGCTGCTCTGTGGGAGAAGGATTGTCAACCTCCTCTCTTGCAATTAACTGTCTCTGAAAACCCACTGAAGGGTTTTCATAGGTTTAAGTGGTCACAATTTACATCAATCTCTCCACCTCAACTCTCTGATATCACCAGCTGATATTCTTATCTACCCACAATAAGCATTGAATACAATTAAAACATATATGCTTGCTATGAAGATTCAAAATCAAATTATATAATGTAACATCTTGACCATCAACGGAATTTCTACCAGGGTCTCTTCATCTAACTTTTAACAAGAAACTCTGTAGCTGCCATCAAAGCATAGGTCCAAGATAAAGATGAAAAAGTAAAATAAACCCCCCAAAACATAAAATTATTAAATATCTATGAGGTGCCTGGCTAGGTCACAATCATTATATTCACTTATGAATTCTAAGTAGGTTTTGTATTTATGTTATTTGCAGTGGCATGAAGTGAGGAAGGAGTCTTTTTTATTATTTATAACTTTGTAGAATTTTATATTCTCTCCAATATGTTAGAAAAGGGGGATGTTATTAGATGCCATTGAGTCAGCACTGACTCAGAACTTCTATGTATGAAATTCTGCAGGATTCTCAGCCATTCCCACAAATGTAAACTAGGTACAAATATGGATTTCTTCTTGATAGTCTGCCAGGTGCCTGTCATCTTAGATTCCTTGAAAGAAAAGGTGTTGTTAACGTTGTTGCATCCTGCCAAGTCAGAATCAGCTCATAGTTGACCTTCAGCTCTAGTTTGCAAAGGCAGCACTAGAGTTGATTGCCCATCTTTTCCTCACTAATTAGCTGACAGATTCAAGCTGCATGCTATTGGATTGATCAACAAAAATTGGAGATGTATATGGTTACACTATGCTGTATCAAGAATGTTAGTAGGTAGGATTATAAATTCTCAGTATTCATCACATTAATAACTTATATGTTTATAACTAGTATTTGATGATGAAAGAAGAAGTTCAAGCTGCTTTGAAGGAAATGGCAAAAAATAAGGCCCCAGGAATAGATGGTATACCAATTGACGTATTTCAACTAACAGATGCTGCCCTGGACGTGCTTACCAAGTTGTGCCAAAAAATCTGGTGAGCAAACACTTGGCCAACTGACTGGAAGAGATCTATATTTGTTCCCATTCCAAAGAAGGGTGACCCA
>NW_006399758.1:30850383-30858693 GCF_000299155.1 Elephantulus edwardii | reverse complement strand
GCAGTGACACCTACTTCAAAATATAGTAGGACCACTTATGGGGGGGGGGTAAAAGTGGTAGTGCTGGAATTGGAAACACTATCCCTGACCACAGTGTCCTAAGTCAGGTGAGGTGACCAGACTGGGGTAGGAGCAATTGGAGGGGGAGTATCTCAGCCACCTCCTGGGGGGTATTGCCCTGCTCTGGATGGGCTGCCCTTGGCCCCCGATTTGGGGCGAGCCATCACGACCCTCTGTCCAGGGTGGGCTGCCCTCGGTCCTTGGCTCAGGGTGAGCTGTCGTGGCCCTCAGGGTGAGCTCATCAGTCCCCAGATAGTGCCATCTGACCCCTTGGTGGGGAAGGGAAAAAAAAAGAATGCCTAGGGTATCCAGAGAATGTTACCAGACCACATTCTGCCACCCTCCCCCAAGTAAACCTGAAAGCAACACCCTCAAAGCCCTTCTATTTGTAACTCACAAGTTTGTTCTCTCTAGGTTTGCTCCCTTTCCTATAGGTAACCTTAACACTGAGTTTTACTCCAGAAATGACCCTGAACCCAGTGCCAGTGATGGAAAGGAAATAAAACTGACAGTTAAGGAAGCAAAGGAGGATTGAGCCTCTGGGTTCAACCAGCCATCCCCACTGGACCCACCTGGGAAAACACTTTGCAGTACAGAGGGGAGCAAATGATGGGGAAATATCTTCTAACAGAGCAAGAAGGCAAGCAGCTTTAACCCAAGACCACCAGTAAGGAGATAAATCATCCTCCCTTTCCCCCTTCACATCAATGCCCCTGTTCAGCATGAAGAAGCCAGAGAGTCAGCATCCAATTCCCAAATCAATAAGACAGTTGGTTTAATTACCATTGGAAAATGCTTGTCATTCCTCTGTAGCATCTGGTCCCCACTGGATCCTCATCATTTCCTTCACCTGCTCCCCCCACTGACCAAACTGTGCAGCCCTGTAACTGCATCCCTGCCCATCCTCACCCTTCTGCCCCCAACCCTCACCTCGTTGTACCCCCAATATATTTTTCCCAATTAAAAAAAAAGAAATAAAGACATGTTATTGGGAAAAATCTGCTGTCAAAGACCTCCTCAAACTGCTAAAGAGCAAGAATGTCAACTTAAAGCTAAGATGCTCCTGATACATGTCATGCTCTTTTCATTTACTAGCTGTGCATCTGAAAGTTGGATAATGAATAAACTATAGGCAAAGAATTGATGACTTTGAATTGTTGTGTTGGAAAAATATCCCATGAACTGCCAAAAGAATAAACAAGCCTATCTTGGAGAAAGTGAGACTAGTGTGCTCTTTAGAGATAAGTATGGTGATACTTAGCCTCACATACTTTGTACATATTGTTAGGAGAGGCTAGTCCTTGGAAAAGAACATTATGCTTAAAAATGTAAGGTGTCACTGCAATCCCAGAGGTGCACGGTTCAAATACACCAGACGCTCTGCTAAAGAAGGAGGAATAATCACCTCCTGTACCTGTCAGATCTGATTTGACAGTACACACATAATAATAATAATAAGAAGAAGAAGAATAAAATTTAAAAAAATTGTAAGGTGTCATGGAAATAGAGGAAGACCCTCAAAAGATAGTTTGACACTATCAGTGTCACTACAGTGACTTGTAACAATGGCCTTGAACACACCAGAGAAGGTGAAGGTGGAGCAGGATAAATCAGGGTTCAGATTGGTTGTTCAAGGTGTTGCTATGAATTGTAGTCAGCTTGATAGACTGAACAACTACCAATAGTAGAAATACATATATAATATATGTATTTATGTTGTTATTGTTCTTGTATGTATTCGAGTCAGAACCGACCAATAGCTGACCCTCTAGCAGGTTCATTATACAGGAGGAGGTTGCCCATCCTTCTACAGAGAAGCTGGTGGATTTGAACTGTTTACCTTTAGCATTCCAGTACAGCTTCTTACAACTAGATTATCAGAGTGCCCCATAAACAATATATACATTGCATATCTACTCATAAATGTTGTTCATATATGTTCATCATTGTTATTGTTGTTTGGTACTTGGAAGTTTTGTACAACTCTTAGACACCCTATGAACAACAGATCAGAAATTCTATAAGGTATATACTCTTGTTAAAGAAGAAAACCCCAATATTCTGAAATCCTAGATGTACTTTGTGGTCTTAGAGTATCTCTGCTTAATGTGCCTATCATATCCTGTGTTATGCTCACAATGAGTCCATTGCTGCAGTCACTGTGTCAGTCTACCGGTTGAGATCCTTCCTCTCTTTCACTCCCCTTCCACCTGATGTCCCTCTGCAATGATTAACCCCTCCTAGAAACATGTTCCAAGTATGTGAGATGAAGTTTTATCATCTTTGCCTAAAAGGAGCCCTCGGGCTGCAATTTCTCCATGATACATTTGTTGTTATTTTTGCAATGTATGGGATGGATATTCAGTACTCTTCTCTAACAACACAGTTCAAAGTCATCAATTCTATTTCTGTAATCCTTATTCATTGTCCAGGTCCCAGCATACCAAGTTACTGAAAAGACCATGGCCTAATTTAGGCATACCTTCATCTTCAAACTAACATCATTGCTCCAAATTGTTTGGAGATGTCCCTGACTAGAATTTCCTAATACAGTGGATCCTGACATCCTAATTGTTGGTACCAAGTGTACTGATTGTGGACCCATGTAAGACAAAGTCACTGAAGCCTGAAAATTTGAATAGCTAAATATATACTCATAAATTTAAAAATTATAAAATTTGAAGTGTAAATTTAAAAATAAAGTTCACCACACTGATCTCATGGTTGTCAAATCTATTCCTTTACTTGATCCTACCCCTCTTTTCTACTTAGGTTGGCCCTTATTTTATTTTTTTAAAATATCTTGTTTTGCTTTCCCTTAGATGTTTTCCTCTTGTCATTCCTATGAATCAGTTTATATTTAAATTTTAGGAAAATGTCAATATCTAAAAAAGAAAAGGAAAAAGCTGTAAGTATAATTTCAACATGCAAGTAATATAATTTGAAGCATGCAGTATGTTTCTTTAGGATACATATTATTGCCTTTTTAGGAGTCATTTCAGCATTTTGAAGTCATGCCTCCAAGACATCATGTGT
This sequence comes from Elephantulus edwardii, assembly GCF_000299155.1. Taxonomy (NCBI): domain Eukaryota; kingdom Metazoa; phylum Chordata; class Mammalia; order Macroscelidea; family Macroscelididae; genus Elephantulus; species Elephantulus edwardii. The sequence continues at coordinate 30,855,597 of NW_006399758.1, read as the reverse complement.
TTTTCGAGGAAATTATCTCCATTCTCGGCCACCATACTCTTGTTTTTCAGCTGATATAATGATGTGAGAATGAAAAGTGTTGAAAGTGACACTATGCATTGTGTTACTACCTGAGAGGTCAACAAAAATATAGATGGAAGGAGCAATCAATATACTTCTATTATACACAGATAGAAAGGAACTGTTTAAGACAGCAGTTCTATCATCCAAAGGTGCTTATATATTCTCAAAGTAGCTGTCTTAAAAGAATAAATTTTTAATGGGGTTAGGGCCTTATCACTTTAAAAGTGTTTGAAGAATCTGTAACTTTTGCAAACACCTTGAAGTCAGTTTTTATTTGTGAAGTACTCTCTCAGGGTAAAGACTACCTAGGGTAAGAGCTTCAGAATTAAGCTTGATTTTTCTTTGAGAGAGGTTTGTTATATGAAAGGCCACAATTGTTGTTGAGGTTTAAACTAATGATTATGTATAAAAATGAAACTTTAATATTCAATGGTGATTGAACATTAATTTGAGCATTAATTAAAGAGCAGTATATATACATGTAATCACTAACTTCATCAAGAAAAGAGCAAAAAGAGAAAGAGATTATTCATACAAGAGAGTTACTAATTCAACTAGAGTTTAAAATATATTGGTGAGTATTTCTTGTACAGACTCTTTCATGTTACATAATGACAAAACTGATGTAAAACCAACTCATGTTAACAGCCCCCGGGCCTTAGCTTATTTTTGTTGAGACTCGCCATACTTATTGGGCATCCTTGAATCTAACTGGCATTCCAGACACTTTGATTTTAATATAATAATGTTCCAGTTACAGTGAATTTTAGCTGTACTTTGGAGAATATGCACCAAACACTTAGTGTGAGATTGATGTGACTTCATTTTATCTATACTTAAAATTTTACCTTATAACACGTTTTTCTGAAAAATGACATTAGTTGTTATTAGTGGTATCATTGACATACAATATGAGAAAAATATTTGAAACACAGTTTGTCATATGTACACATGTAAAATCACAAAAAGATCCCACGTACCTTTTGTAATACCTTCCAGCACACTACCACATCACCTGTTTGTTTGTTTTTTACAAGAAATTGTTAATACCTTTTTGTCACTACATACGCGCTCTCACTCACTCATTGCCTTGGAGTTGGGATTGACTGATAGCTGGCCCTCAGATTGATTTCTGCTGCTGTAAATTACATGGAGTTATTTGTCTATATGTTTCTATCAGAGCTGTGTGTAGATTTGCACTGCTGGAGAGATTCCACCTCTGAGTTGACAGGGAAGCTCCACGGCCAGACCACTCTTGTCAACAAATTGCAATATGCAGTTTATAGCCCTTACTATAAATAGAATAATAAAATATTTTTTGGATTTTCATTCATTCATTGTTGCACCGCAGATGTCTTCTGACATCTATTTTGGTCTTTTCTTTCTTTCTAGTCTTTATACTGATCTTTTGCTTTCTTTGATATAGTATCATTTCACATACTTGTCTAGTTTTTGGTCAAAATTGTTCAATATGCCAAATGTCTTCTCGAATTGGTCCTAAAATTCAGCTAAGATATACTTAAAGTTGTACTACTACAGACTTGTTTTAATTTTCTTTAGTTTCAACTTGTACTTGCATATTAGCAATTTGTGGTCTGCTCAGTAGTTGGTCCCTGGCATTGTTCTAACTGACGATATTGAGCTTCTCTGCCTTCTCCTTTCACAGATATGGTTAATTTGATTCTGTATATTCTCTCTAGCAAAGGCCGTAAGTATAATCACCATTTACTTTGGTTTTGTTAGTTTTTTAAAAAATATTTCCAGTGAATAGACGTATAAAACTCTACCTTGCAATATCCAACTTCATTTCTATCACCAAGGTCAAATTCCCAAACACTGCTGATCTTTGTTTCTACCATTTACAACCAAGTCAACAATAATTATCAATGCATATTGATTTAATATATAGTCTATTTTTCAGACTACATAACTTGATTCAAAATTTTACTTTCTCTTCTTTAGTATCAATCGCTAGTGTATTTATGTGTGTGTGTATATATATATGAATTATATGAATATATAATATTATAATAGAATATAATATTAATTATATTCTAGTAACTAGTCTTCCTTTAGGTATGAGACTATTTTCTCACGCACAGTATTAAATTCCAGATTGATCTTTAAATGTTTCTTTTGACAATAAATATGACACTATTATTCTTAAATTTGTCAGCTTATGACATGTTGTGTTACCAATTCTTCAGCTTTTAAGCTTATGATATATTGCTTTGTTACAGACTCATAATTGACCCTCTAGCTGTTTTTCAGAAGCAGTAAATAAATACCGTGGAAAAAGATTTCCCATATTTCTTCCTTTGAGCAGCTGCTAAATTTGAGCCCTGTACCTTTGGGTCTCCATACCTTTTCAATCTATATTCAGAACAGATCTTTCAGGAAGCAGAGCTTTATGAGGAGGAATGTGGGATAAGGATTGGAGAAAGACTCATCAACAACTTATACAGTTGACACAACCCTCACCAACAACTTATACAGTTGACACAACCTTGCTTGCTAAAACTGAGGAGGACTGAAGCATTTGCTGCAGAAGGTCAAGGACTGTAGTCTGCAATGTAGATTGAAGCTCACCATCAAGAAGACAAAGATTCTCACCACTGGGCCAATTGGAAGCACCATGATAGATGGAGAAGAGATTGAGATTTTTAACAATTACTGACTGCGTGCTGAGCTCCACAATTAACACTCTTTTAACACTAGCAGTCAGGAAAATAAAAGATGAATTATATTGGGGAAATCTGCTGTCAGGGACCTTTCCTGATGGCTGAAAAGCAACAATGTCAGTCTAGAGACTAAGGTGTGCTTAATCCAGGCCATGCGTCAGAGATCTGGACAATGACTAAGGATGACAGAAGGAGAATCAGTGCCTTCAAATTGTGATGCTGGAGGAGAAGAGTCTTGAACATACCATGGACTGCCAAGAAAACAAATAGGTCTGTTTTGGAGAGGGTGAAACCAAGTTTCTCCTCTGAGACTAGGATTTTGAAGCACTGTCTCACATACATTGGTCATGTGGCCAGGAAAGACTGGTTCTTAGAGAAGGACATCATGCTTGGAAGGGTGGAGGGACAGTGCAGGAGAAGAATAGCCCAGATGAGATGGATTGATACAGTAACTGGAACGATGGAGGTTGGTATGTCAGAATTGGTGAGACTGGCTCAAGACAGGGCAGAGTTCAGAGCTGCTGTATATAGCGTCATGACCCAATGGCACAAAACAACAAATCTTTGGGTTGTCAGGTGAACTTCTCACTGCTAAGTCACCAGAGCTCCCTAGTGGACCAGAAGTTTTCTAATCCAAAATGGTCACTACTAGTTTATTTAAATCTGCAAATGAAGATGGTGAAACTCTATTTAATATACTGTCTTTTGATATGTTAGCAGGAGAAGGATATTATGCTTATTATAGAATAGGGTCAGTGTGAGAAAAAAAGAGAAAACTCAGAACACTTTGGACCAACACAGTGACTGTAATAATGAGCTCAAATTTGGTAAAAATGACTAAGATGGCTCAGGACTACAGTGCTTTGTTCTGTTGTACACAGGGTCACCATGAACCAAAACTATCTCGATGGCACCAAACGGCCATAATATTTTGGATATCTATTTTCACATGTGTCATTTTTTAACAATGCTCCTTTTCACTAGATTCTTAAAGCTAGTGATACAGCACATATTTTTGAGCAACATAATTCTATTTATACCAGTCCTCAATGTTTAACATAGTAGTGAATATTTGATTTCTAGTATTCTATTACCAAAAAGTTTTCATTACTGAGACATATAGATTTAGGTGAGATTCAATCTTTAAGGACACAGGTGTTATATCATATGAAGAACATCTGTTGAACCAGCTGTTGCTGCCATTTCAGTTCAAGCTGTTGCCAAGAAACATTTTCTTCCAATCATTTTATTTGTTCATTTGAAGGGAATGATCTGAGACTGAATGCCAAGGCTAGATGTGTTCGTTATAGTAAAGGGTGATTTGGTGGTCCTCAAGTGGGCCGTCATGTCTTTGCAAATGGAATGGTCTGACTTTCCGCCAGGACATATTGGCATATAGTTGATAGATATACTGAATGCCACTGTTGAGAATGATGGTGAAATATTTTACTTTAGTGAAGGTGAATGTGAACTCTGCACCAGAACCTGCTATAAGTGCAGTCACTTAACCAGAACAAAGTACCTATTATGCAGTGAACTCAGGTAATAGAGCCAAGAGGCTGACCTGTGCAGTCAAAATGAATTACAGGTTGAGCACGCTCCACAGTTAATTTTGGAAGTGCTAAAAAAAAAAAAAAAAAGAAGGAAAAGAAAAAAAGGAACACCTACATTATCTAGGTCAGCTGTCTACATTTCTTTTTTCCTGGATGACTGCTGAACTCCTTTCTGTAAACAGAAGAACAAATTCTATATAGGGCAGTAATCCTATTTGGTTGTAAAGATTTAAGAGAAGTCCAAGTGTTAATTAGCATCACCTCCAATTATTAAAAATGATAACACTGTCTCAGAAAGAATGATTTCTCGTTTACTTTTTCTCAGAAATATATTACTTTTTAAAATTTTTAATAATTTTAATGAACATTTACAGAGAATTTGGATTTGCATTCATTCACTGGTGTACTTCTCTACCCACCCAGCCCTCTCCCCCCGCCCCCCAGTTCACTCCTCTCTTTCAAAAGTAAAAGAAAGACTCCCTCCCTGGTACACAATAAATAGATTTCTAATCAGAAGAAACTAATGATGTGTATGTATGTGTTATATAATTACTGGGTCTCTGAATTTCCTTGTCCATTAAGGGAAAAAGGAGTAGAGGCTGGATGTTAAGCTCACTATGCTCAACTTTTAAAAGTGTAATACAAGTAACATCTCACCAAAGGGAAGTAATAACAAAAACACTTTTGACTAGTGTTTTTACATTTTTACCAGGGAGGAAAGAAGACATGGAATAAAATGACCCATGTCAATTATTTTTTAGAAGTAGTCATTTGAAAAATGTTTCCATCACTGCATTATGGAGTTAAATGCCTTACTTCTTATGGCAGTCTTCTGACTATATGTCTAATACATCCCAGAGGCACAGGTTTGTTCTTCTCTATCATTCATTTATCTGAAGAATTTTTTTTTCTATAAT
>NW_006399758.1:30847789-30848477 GCF_000299155.1 Elephantulus edwardii | reverse complement strand
GGTAGAGAAAGCCAACTGATTTTTGTATGTTGATCTTGTATCCTGCTACTTTGCTGAATTGGTCAACTACGTCCGAATTATTTACCTATGCTGGGGGACTGTCAAATAGTGTTAGTCAAATATTAAATATGAAAGCCCAGTTTCACTTATGCTAGACTTCAATGCTAAATATTTGTACTGAACTATTAAAAAATGAAAACATTTGATCTAACAGTTGATAATTACATTGTGCTTTTCCTTCAAAGAGAAGCCTCATGGAGGTAGCATCCAATTTTGGGGGAACATGAGGACTAAGTCTTTTTCTCCTTCATCTATAAGAACTACCACTTTGTCTTAATATGCTCTTCCTCGATGCTATCAGTCCACTCTTCCAATAACAATTATCTCTTTTCTGTCTCTTCTACATCTTTAAAACATCAAATAATCTTAAGTCAACTTCATCATGTGAAGAAGACTTCATGTCTTCAACTTGGATGAAATCAGATTAAGAAAATTTTAAATGTCACACTCAGGAGTTTGAATTAATATATTTATGAAGGAAATAGAAGTTGTGGGGATTTATTATTGTTGCTATTTATTTGTTTTTATCAAGTTTCAACAAGTGAATTACATACTCAGATTTAATTACACTCTTGGTACCAGCAGCCAGGAAATCAAAAGACAAAATGCATTGGGAAAATCTGCTGTC
>NW_006399758.1:30845254-30846874 GCF_000299155.1 Elephantulus edwardii | reverse complement strand
AAAAAAAAAAAGTCCTAAATCCAATTCACCAGTTACTCCATGGGAGGAAAATGGGCAGTCTTCTGTAAACTCTATGGAAATCCTATGGCTCCTTCTAAGGAGCTCTAGTGACTTGGTAGCAAAGAATTGTGCTGCCCAATGCACAGGTTTATCTCTCATATCCACTAGGTGCTCTGCAAAATAAAGGGCTGCTAGCAATTCCCGTGAGATTTATAGGCTGTGATAACGCACTAAAGGGTCAGCTATGTGTTGGTTCAGACTGTATGGCACACAACATAGCTCATTCTACACTGTCTATAGGATTGATTTTGGTTTGGACAAAATTCTTGGTAGTACGCTTGTGAGCTAGACTTTGTAAGGAAAAGGAAACTCTTCAGTAACAACCAATCATATGTGGAGAATAATAGGGAACGAGGGAAAAAATGCAGCATATATTGGAAAATCGCCTTTTGTCAAATGTTTTGACTTGTCCAGAGAGTTCTCTGACCTGATGAAGTTAATAAAACCTCAGGAAACAGAATGAAGCTGGAGAGATATGTAACCTATTCCATTCTATCAACTTCATCTCTCCAACGTAGAGGTTGACTTCTCCAAACACAAACATGTGGATGTTCTACAAAGGTTTAACTTTGCCTTGTGAAGAAATAGGAGTTTGAATACTACAGAGATATATTGAAAGCACTTTGATCCAGTCAATTCTTAGGGCCCTTGCCTGCTGTCAGCACAGATTAAAAAAGAGATTGAGATGTGGAGCTCTTAGCCGAGTGATACCAAATTCAAACAAGAGACTGTATGAAAGGTGTGAGATGGGTCAAAACAGTTTTGTACTGTAAGGAAACAAAAGAAGGGACAAACATCGTCTCTTCTGTAGTTCAAGATTGTCTACTTATTTCTGAGCCAGAGTGAAAGCATAACTCTTCCCACCTCTTTTTTTTATCTCCCCTTGAAAAGTGAGAAGAGCTTAGGAATCAGAATCGGAGAAATGGAAGGCAAATTTATTTTTATCCACTTGTGGAATAAAGTGATTCAGGGAAAGCACTTTAATTTATCCTTATACAAAAAGAAAAAAGCTTGCTGATACAGTGGCCCTGCTCCCAAAGTGGTTACTGGCATAGCCATTAACCAAAAGTCATTCTGATTTGTTCAAGTTGTAAGCTCCAAAAAGATAAGTCTTTCAATACAGATTTCTTTCTTTTTTTTTACTTCAAATTATTTGTCTTTGTTTTATTTAGCTGTTTAATTGAAAGATTAGTTGAAGAATAAGGAAAGTTAAAACAGAAATAAGTATTTCTATCCACCTAATTCTAACTTTTAAAAAAGACGTGCTTGGACAGTCATTATGCTTCAGACATTGATAGTTTGCTCATTCAGCTAAAATAGAAAAAAGCTTCGTCTCACATACTTTGGACGTGCTGCAAGGAGGGATCAGTCCTTGGAGATGGACGTCATGTTTGGAATGGTGGAGGGACAGCGCAGGAGAGGAAGACCCACTATGAGGTGGATTGATTCAGTGACTGGAGTTATGGGGGTGGGTGTGTCAGAGACAGTGAGGTTGATACAGGATAGAGCAGGGTTTAGGACTGTCGTACACAGGGTCGCAATGAGTTTCAGGTGCCTCCA
>NW_006399758.1:30804413-30843833 GCF_000299155.1 Elephantulus edwardii | reverse complement strand
TTTCTAACACACCTTCCCTCATTACCTCAGTTACTATGTCAATCTCATCTGGGGTCTTCCTTTCCTGTGCTGTTCCTCTACCCTTCCACGCTTGATGTCCTTCTACGAGGAATAGTCCCTCCTGACAACATTCCCAAGATATGTGATATGGAGCCTCAAAATCCTTGCCTGTAAGGAGCACCTTAGTTTCACGGTCTCCAGGACTGACCTGCTTGTTCTCTTGACAGTCCATGGTATGTTCACTACTCTTCTCCAGCACCACAACTCAAAGACATCAATTTTTCTTCTATTATCATTAGTCATTGTCCATCTCTCTGAGGCATAGCAAATAATTCCAGCTACCCTGGATTGTATTAGATATGCCTTCATCTGCAGACTAACATTATTGCCAAGTCCCTGGTAGCAGATTTTTCTAATGCAATTCATCTTTTGATTTACTGACTAGTGCTGCCAAGAGTTTTATTGTAGAGCCAAGCAAGCTGAAATTAATTACAATCTTAATCTCTTCCTCATATATAATGTGCTACCAATTGGCCCATTGGTGAAGATCTTTGTTTTCTTGATGTTGAGTTTCAATCCATATGAAAGATTACAGTCCTTAACCCTTTGCAGCAAATGTTTAGGATCTTAGTTTTAGCAAACAAAGTTGTGTCATCTGCATTACACTGGATGTTGATGAGTCTTTCTCCAATCCTGATTCCACATTCCTCCTCATAAAATACAGTCTCCCAAATGATCTATTCTGCATATAGATTGAAAAGGTATGATGCACACCTTCCCTGATTTTGAACAATGCTGTAGTTCCTGGCTCTTCAGCCTCTTAATCCAAGTATAGGTTTTACCACAAATACCTTTGCATAGTCAATGAAACACTGATAGACTTTCCTTTGGTACTCTCTGCTTTCAGCCAAGATCCATCTGACATTGAAGATGATGACCCTAGTGCTGCAGACTCTTCTAAAGCCAATTTGCATTTCTCATAGTTCTCTGTTGATGTACTGGTCTAGTAGTTTTTGGATGATTTTCAGCAATATTTTGTTTGATATTAGTGATATTGTTTGATAATTTTCACACTCTGTTAGAAGGATCACCTTTTGCTGGAATGGGAATAAATATAGAGATGACTTGACACGTAATAATAACAACACACTGAAAGCTCAGTGGTTTGTATCTACCAGTCACTCCTTAGGAAAAAGTTTTCTCCTATAAATATCGTGATGGGAGGTATCTATGAGTAGGATCTATTTAACAGCAGTAGTGTAGGGAACAGAGCAAGGATACCTGGTGGCACAGTTGGATATACATTGGGCTCTAACAGAAAAATTGACAGTTCAAACATTCCATCTCCTCCATAGGAGAAATATATGGTAAGATCATCATCTTTCATTAATATTTATAGCCTGGAAATCCAGTGGTACAGTTCTACTCTGTCTTATAGTGCAGCTATAAGTGTGAATTCACTTGATAGCAGTGAGTTTTGGTTTTGGTTTAGAAGGAATAGAAGAAGAACTCTGGTGTTTAAAATGATTAAATCTGTTGAATTAGCAGTTGATATTTCAAACCTACCAAAAGGCATCTTGGAAAGCATCTTTGCTTCCATTGATCTTTGCTCTGCTCTTGAAAGGCCATAGGCTTGAGGCCTTGTTGAGCAGTTCTGCTCTGAAACACATAGGGTTATCATGAGCGGAGTTGGAAAGCATGCAAAGGCTCTAAACACTGATAATCTGTCATGTCTCCTGCTTTGTTTACTCTTGCTTTTCAATAGGATATATGAATTATATCTGACAACCTGTCTCTGTGTGTGTGCTTATGTGTTTATCTTAACTTCATTTTAAACTTGACTATAATGATTTCATGTAAGTTGGAAATGTTAAGAAGCTCCAGTTCTTGGAAAAAAGACATCATACATAGGAAAGAAGATCAGCCATAGTTTGTACAATCAATGTTCCAATTATTATTAGTTATTTACAGCTGTTTTTCATCATATTTAAGTGAGTTCCTATTTGGGCTCTGCCTCTGATACCTAGAGCCGGTTTGGTAAGTCAATGTGACAGTCAGTCTGGTTGAGGGTCTTCCTCTCCTTCACCAACCCTCTGTCTTTCTAAGCATCATTTCCGTTTCTAAGAAATAGCCCCTCCTAGAAACATGCCCAAAGTATGTGAGGCAACGCTTTATCACCTTAGCCTCTAAAGAACACTTTGGCCACACCTTCTCCAAGACATATATGTTTGTTCTTTTGGCCATTCATGGAATGCCCAGTGCTCTTATCCAACACCATAGCTCAATGGCATCAATTCTTCTCTGTAATCCGTATTCATTGTCCAGCTCTCACATTTATAGCAAACAATCAGTAAGACTATGATCTGAATCAGTTTCACCTTAGTCCTCAAACTGACATTGTTATTGTTATGTGTTGTCGAGTGGCCTGTGACTTATGACAACTCACGTACAGCAGCTCTGAAACCTGCCCTGTCCTGAGCCAATCTCACTAATTCTGACACCCCAAACCTCATTGCCCCAGTTTCTGTATCAATCTATCTCACCCAGAGTCCCTCTCCCATGCTCTTTCTGCACCCTTGCAAACATGATGACCTTCTCTCCTGGCTATGTGCCCATAGTATTTGAGATAGAGCTTCAAAATCCTAGCCTCCAGTGAGAAACTTGGATTCATTCTCTCTAAGACAGATCTATTTGTTTTTATGACCATCCACAGTTATTCTTCTTCTGTCATCCATAGTCATTGTCCAGATCTCTGATGCATATCAAGTAATTGCAAAGATCATGGCCTGGGTTAAGTACACCTTAATCTTTAAACTGACATCGTTGCACTCTGGAGAGGTCCCTGACACCAGATTTCCCCAATGCAATTTATCTTTTGATTTCCTGACTTTTAGTGTTAAGAATGTTGATGTGGAGCTCAGCACTCTGTAATTATTAATAACCTCAATCTCTTCTCCATCTATCATGGTGCTTCCAATTGTACCAGTAGTGAGAATCTTTGTCTTCTTGATGTTGAGCTTCAATCTATATTGAACACTACAATCCATTACCTTCTGCAGATAGCACTTCTGGTCTTCTTCAGTTTCAGAAACAAGGTTGTGCCATCTGCATAATGCAGGTTGCTGATAAGTCTTTCTCCCATACTGATGCCACATCTCTCCTCATAAAGCCCTGCTTCCCGAATGATCTGTTCTGCATATAGATTGAAAAGGCATAGAAACAGGATGCATCCTGATGCACTATCTTCCTGATTTTGAACCATGTTTCCCTGCTCTGTTCTGAGGACTACTTCCTGGTTCAAGTATATGTTTTGCATAATACATGATAAAGTTTACTGAGATTACCATTTTCCTCGAGGTTAGCCATAACTTGTGTTCCACGCAGTCAAATGCCTTTGAATGTGTCAATGAAACACAGATAAATATTTCTCTAGTACTCTACTTTCTTTCAAGATCCATCTGACATTAGCGATAATGTCTCTAGTGTCATGACTTCTGGTAAACCTAGCTTGTGTTTCTGCTAGTTTTCTGTCAATGTTCCCATTGTTTCTGGATAATTTCAGGATCTTGTTAGTGTGTGATATTATTAATGTTGTTTAATAATTTCCATACTCTTTCGAGTCACCTTTGTTGGAATGGGAATAAATATGAATCTTTTCCTGCCAGTTGGCCAAATAGTTGTGCTCCAAACTTCCTGGCCTAATTTGGTGACACATCCAGGGCAGCATCAATTTCTTGAAATACATCAGTTGAGATTCCAACAATTCCTGGGACTTCATATTTTGCCAAGTCCTTCTGAGCAGCCTGAGTTTCCTCCTGCATCACCATTCTCTCTGAAACCATAACTCTTCAATAATCTGGAGAGTTCCCTAACTGCAGACTTTCCCAGTGAAATACGTATCCTGATTTCCTGACTGCTGGTCGAAGGGTATTAATTGTGAATCCAAGAAAATATAATATGTAGGACTGTTCTGGAGAAGGTGAAATCAAGTTGCTCTTTAGAGGCAAGGATTTTGAAACTCCATCGCATATACTTCGATTATGTTGCCAGGAAGGAACAGTACTTGGAAAGGGACATCATGCTGAAAGGAGTGAAGGGGCAGCACAAGGAAGGAAGACTCTGATTGAGATTTAGTGAGACAGTGACTGGAACAAGAGCGGAAGGTATGTCCGAGACAATGAGATTATGAGATTGGGTCAGAATAGGGCAAAGTTCAGAGGTATTCTGCATAAGGTTGCTATGAGTTCCAGGTGATTTGATGGCACATAACAACGGCAATAGCAACATATTTTTGAGAGAACAAACAAATTTCTGCTTATTAAAGCCACTTACTTATAGTACTTTTGTTATATCAGTACTAGATAAATATGATGAGGGTGAAAATGTTTGGCAGTGATGGAAAAATTGGATTTAATTGCACAGTTGAGTATAATTATGGTCATTGTGTTACCCATTTATAAAACATTGAAATGGTAAAAGTTGTGTAATATAGCACAATAATGACACAAAATAAGAGAAAGGAGTAGCTTCTGAGGCTACTTGTGATAAAACAAACCCTTCTTGGTAGTTGGTTTTTGGTTTGAATGTTTAGTGTCATGATTTAATGACCCAATTCAGTATATTACATAGTTGTTGCTGTTATGTATTGTAAGGTCAGAGCTGACTCATGGCTGACCCTTCAGCTGGTTTTCAGGGGCTATAAATGACAGAAGAAGAAAATGCATGTCTTTCTCCTTCTCAGCAGGTGATCAATTTGAACGATTTGCCTTTTTGGTTGATAGTACAACCTCTTACCTGTTATACTATCAGATCTTAATAGCTTTTCCTAATAAATGAGAAAACAAAATAGATTATGAATAGAAAAAAATTAGTTAAATGGTGGATAATGCTAATTTAAATATTTGTTACTTTCTTGTTGTGTTGTTGTTGTACAGTCAAGTTGGAACCGTCTCATAGCTGACCCTCCAGTGGGTTTTCAGAGGCAGTTGATTACACGGAGGAGATCACCCATTCTTTACCCACAGAATAGCTCGTGGATTTTGAACCATATGCTTTTGGGATTGCAGTCGAGCTTCTTGCCACAAGGCTAAAAGAGCTCCCTGGAGTGAATATTTTATTTCATCATCATATTCCAACTAAAAGTTTTATATGCCCATGATTAGATTGTAGAGAAGGAAAAGCATTATTTAAGTATTTTGAGACACAAATTCTTCAATGAACAGTGAGAGAATTATTGCTACTTTTTCAACCTAGTAGTGGATAATTATTCAGTTTTACCATTCAAATCAGGACGCTTAAAATTTCAAGTTATTTGCCGTTAATGATTATACTAGGCACTTCGATGGCCTAGTGGGTAAGGAGTTGGACTACCAACCCAGAGAGAGGTAGTTAAAATCTACCAGCAGCTCCTCAGGAGAAAGATGTGTAATCTCCTCATGTATGATTTACTGCCTCAGAAAACCCACTGGAGGGTCAACTATGAGCCAAGTCCAACTCAATCATACAAACAACAATAAGTCGATGAAAGGATGTGTGATCTGGGAAACATGGAAAGTATAAACATTCCACATATTATGTGGTATTAAATAAAAGAATGAATGTGTGAGACGGTATTGTTGAGTCTTGTACAAATACAGACTACAATGAAATACTGCATTAAAATTCATACACACACACACACACACACACACACACACACACACACACACACATTTCGGCTAGTTCCAGTTTATCTACGCAGAAATGGGGTATGGCTGATTTAGTAATTACCCAGACTTTTACCAAGAGGGGACAGTGAGAGTAGAGAGTTGTAGAATTTCTGATTATTAGATTAATTCTCTGAGTGCCTTAATGACTGGCTAATTGCTTGAGATAATGCCTGATGTGGCAATGGGAATATGAATGTTATTCCAAATATAAAGAACTCCTCTCTGGATTTTATCCCCAGACTGAGAAAATTATACATTCAGTGGCTTTCAGGGTTCCTCTCTAAGGTTAAACTGTATTTAACAATGTATGAATAGGTTTCCACCTCCAGAAATACTTAGGGCCTTTGTTATTTTATCCTTATTGTCTTAACATGTAATTATTTAATCCAATTATTAGATAAGTAGAAACCCTGGTGGTATAGCGCATATGTTGTGCTGCCAACTGAAGGTAAGCATTTGGAATCCACTACTGTTCTGTGGAGAGGAGATGGTTGGTCTCTTTCTGTAAAGACTCGCCAATCAAGAGAGCTGATGGAAGGTGCACTATTAGAATGGATTCGATGACGGCTGACATTAGACAAGTAAGAACAGGGACCCCTAGTGGCTGTCTAAGCTAAGGGTAGGGCTACTAACCAAATGTCAATCCTTTGAATCCACCAGTCGTTGTGTGGACAATCTTCTCCTGTAAATATTATGACCAAAGAAAATCTATGAGGCATTTATATTCTGACTTCTGGGTTTGCTATTAGTAATAATTAGCCAACTCTTAGCGTAGGTGGCCTCTGTGATCATACCTACAATAGAAATATATATACACACATTTTTAAAAAAACCCATAATTCATTCAGAAAAAAAACCACCCATAAAAATCTTTCCTATTTCAGTTGCTAGTAATTTTGTCGAAGTATGAGAGGGTTTGTTTGAATTATCAAAGTGAAAATCCTGTTAGGTATTCTACATTATATGTTTCCCACTCCTTAGGAATCCATTTAGACTCATAACGGACCTCCATGGGGATTCAGGGGGTATAAATCTTTAAGGGAAGAGGCTGTCTTTTTTCCCTATGAACAGCTAACTAGTGGATTGGAACTGCTGACCTTTAAATTTGCAGTACAGCATGTTGCATTATGTCACCAGAGCGCCTTAAAAAATTTTGTATATATACATACATACATACATTTGAAGTCAAGCTTAGATCGATATTTAGAAAACTTTTGTTAACGGTTTGTTTATTCTCACAGCAGGCCTCTCTAAGCTGTTGTTTGTTTGACAGTACTAAAATGGCATTCCGGACACATACATTATTTTGGTTCTCACATTCACTTAAACTTGTCATCCAAACAGGGACTATTTATTGCACAAGGGTGAGAATAAGATGAGCATCAGATCAGTGCTGAGATCATGAAATCCATTTCATCACAGTTTACTCTAGCAATCTCACCAAAGTAATTCTTCAGCAAATCTTATTAGTATAGATATGAACCACAGCTCTTGCAGTGTGCTATCAGTGATTAATTTATGCAGCTACTCGGTTCCATTTCCTCTTAATAATGTGTTTATCATATAACTGTATTCAAAGACTGGGCATTTTATCTGATTTATAAACACATTTAATACATTTTGCTGATGCAAGTTTTAATGTATTTAATAAAATGCTCTATAAACTTTATTATTAATGTGTAAATTTCATAGATAACTGAGTGGAGACTGTATCTCCTATCTAGGTCATACTCTAAACAATTTATAAGAATTTTTAATGTTTTATTTAGATGCCTTGAGAATGTAGAATGAAGGGTTTGAAATGAGCCTGAGGCAGCTAAGGTGGCATACTTATTTCTGGAGGTGGTTTTACAATTCTAATAGAAATTCCATGCACATGGAACCTTCTTTGAAAAGCTACATTTTAGGTGCATCTGGATATACAAGTGACCATTTTTTCTCTCTGAAATAAAAATCATGTACTGTGTAAAATTCATCGAGTTATGGATTTTTCCCCCACAATAGCTAAGTTACAATGGATTTCTAACTTTGCCGGCTTTAATATTAAATTTTGTTTTCCTTGGCATGTCTTCTAGATGCAAGAAAGGGAAACAAATGAACAACAAGAAAATTTACCTTGAAATGATATTGAAATTTGCTCACAGAGATAAATGACCACAAAGAGAAATTCTCAGATTAGGCAAAAGGTTCATAAAGGAATGTCACTTAAAGTAAGAACCATTGTTAGGAATAAAAGTTAGTGACGGGGTAAGCTATCATAGAAATAAAGAAAATTAAGCTGCACTACAAACCCAGAGGTGTGTGGTTCAAATTCAGAAACTGTTCTGCAGAAGAAAGATAAGCAGTCTCTTCCCCTGTGGTTTACTACCTCTGAAAACTTCCTGGAGGGTCAGCTATGTGTCAATTCCCACTCAACTACACACAACAAAAACAAAGGGAGGTGATAAGGTGTTAAGTAAAACGTCAGTGGTTTGAATTTATCAACAGCTCTGAGGAGGAAAGGTACTGGTGTCAAAATATGATGGGGGGTGAGGAAAATGAGAAGGATCTGGTGTGTAAAACAACATACTCAAATTCTGTAAATAAACTATTAGTATAAAAATTAATGTAAAATAGAATATATGTGAATGATTGTATGAAACACAATGTAAATTAAAATTATATAAAACACCGTATATAGGAATGAAAACTACTATAAATGTATTACATGAAGATCTAAAAAAACATATTTTAAAGAAAACCTCAATGGAAGTTTACTGTGAATTGGATTCTGTGGATTGGGTTTTGGTAAAATATTGATGCAAATACACACAGTATCTTAGTGCATTATCCAGTTAGAAAAAGAAGAGATAACGGGTTTGGGTTGAGATACCCTGAAACTGTCTTTCTAAGCTTAATGTGGTGCCTAACCCTTTAGAATAGTCCCTGGCTGATGCAAGCAATTAAACATTTGACTTCAGACTAAAGGGTTGGGATTCAAATCTACTAAGAAGTGGCTTAAAAGATAGGCTTGATGATTGCTACTGAAAAGTCACAGTTTCAAAACCCTCTGTCTTTCTACCATATGCATATATTGGGTTACTATGCATTAGAATTGGCTTGAAACATCCATTTATACCACAACCATCAAACACAATATATAAATAACAATTCTATATTTCAAACTTATATCTCACAAGAATGTGATTGATTAATATTTATTGTATCAAGAGAGTCCATGGCATGGACTGCCAAGAAAACAAATAGATTCTCCTAGAGAGGGTGAAACCAGGCTGCTCCTTGGAGGCAAGGATTCTGGGGCTTTGCCTGACATACACTGAACATGTTGTAAGGAGAGACAGGTCTTTAGAGAGGGACATCATGCTGGGTAGAGTAGAGGGACAGCACAGGAGGGGAAGACCCTCTATGAAGTGGATTGATTCAGTGACTGGGGTAATCGGGATGGGTGTGTCAGAGGCAATGAGATTGGCACAGGATAGAGCAGGGTTTAGGGCTGTTGTACATAGGGTCGCTATGAGTCGCAAACGACTCGATGGCACATAACAACAACAACAGCATCAGGAGAGTATTCAGATTTCTTTTTAGTTGAATTTGTTACCATGCATTATCAAATGTACTGCAGATATAAAGTCATATTGTAAAAGTTAAAACAGGTATTAATCTATTTTCTCAGTTCAGTTACTACATGAATAAGTTGATTTCTAAGGTGAAAGATGGACAATCACACTGTAGTATTATGACACCTCATTATGCACTCATTGGGCTAGCATCATTTCTTTTTTTATTAAGGACATGCTAATACTTTTAATATATAGCAGTAGATACATATTAAGATGGTATTGAGATACAGTTTATACTTTGTATTTTAGAATGGATCACTCATTCACTCTTTGCCATTGATTCATAGCAGACTCACAGCTGAACTTTGAGTGGTTTTGCCGAGGCTATAAACTGCATAGCAGGAGATTGTCTTTCTTTTCCCCTGGAACAGCTGGTAGTTTTGAACCAGCTGCTTTTTGGTTAATACTGCAAATCCATACAGACTATACCACCACAGCTCCTTCTGAGAATATATATTGTTGTTGATCAATAGCTGACTCTCAAGCAGGTTTTCATAGGCTGTAAATCACATAGGATGATATTTCCCATCTTTCTTCTATGGAGCAGCTGCTATATTTGAATTGTGTGGCTTTAGGTTAACAGCACAACAAGTTACCACTAAGCCACCAATGTTCTCTAGAATATGATATATAATTGTATTATCTTGAAATTTAGTAAAGAAAAATGTTTAAAGGGGCTGGAGATGAATGTGCAGAAGTTAATTTATATACTAGGTGATTGGATTCCTGCAGCTCGTACCTGGAAAAACAGGTAAACTATTAAAATGAAGGACTGGTAGATCATAGATGAAAAATAAATTACTTGACAAAGCTTCTGATCAAAAACTAGCCTTTATTCTAATTTTAAACTCTAGTACTAACTTTCTTATCCATTGACTACAATTTGTTGTTATAACTGTTAGATGCTGACAAGTTGGCTTTAACTCAGAGTGATGTGGAGGACTACAGAACAAAACACTGCTAGATCCTGAATCATCCTCATAACTGGTAACTACAAAGATGGCCAGTTAAACATATATGATAAAATAATGGATACTAACTGGTTCTGAATAAGTGCCTATAGAAATGGAAACAATGTTTGGGCAACCTACAATATGCTATTCACTGTCATCTAGTCTAACTCCTCACAACTCTCTTCTGTGTTTCTGAGGCTGTGAATCTCTATGAGAAGACCTCTGCTGTCCATCTTTCTTACTTAGAGTGCATTGTGGATTTGAACTGTCAACCTTTTTTTTAGCAGCTGAATAGAAGATTTCAAAGGGCAACTCAGGAAGACAAAGCAAAGTATTATAATAAAATGTGCAAGAAGCTGGAATTGGAAAATCAAAAAGGGCCAAACTTGCTCGGCATTTCTTAAGCTGAAAGAACTAAAGAAAAAATTCAAGCTGGGAGTTGAAGTACTTAAGGATGGTATGGACAGAGTATTGATTGATCTAGGAAGCATTAAAAGAAAATCGAAGGAAGGGAGGAAGAAGAGGGAAGGAGTACACAGGGGCAGTGTGCCAAAAAATAATTAGCTGACAGAAGAATTTTAAGAAACAACATACAAACAAGTGGGAATGGTGATGAAGGAGGAAGTTCCTATTGCTCTAAAGGATATGGCAAAAATAATTCTCCAGGAATTGATAGAATACAAATTGACATATCTCAACAAACAGATGCTGCCCTGGATGTGTTCACCCGGTTGCACCAAGAAAGCTGAAGGACAAATACCTGGCCAACTGGAATAGTACATTAACAGAGAACTACTAGAAATACAAGTTGGGTTTAGAAAAGGTCGTGGCACTAGTGGCATTATCACCAATGTCAGGTGGATCTTTAGAGAAAGAAGAGTATCAGAGGAATGTCTATCTGTATTTCATTGATAATGTAATGACATTTGACTGTGTGGATCACATCAAATTGTGGCTAACCTTGAGGAGAATGGAAATCCCAGAACAGTTGATTGTCCTTATGTAAAGCATATACTTGGACCAGAACAGAGCAAAGGAACACTGCATGGTTCAAATTCAGGAAAGGAGTGCATAAAGGATACATTCTGTCTCCACGCCTTTTCAATTTATATGCAGAACAGATCATTCTGGAAGCTGGGCTTTATCAGGAGAAATGTGGCATCAGGACTAGAGGAAGACTTATCAACAACCTGTGTTATGACACAGCCTTCCTGGCTGAAACTAACAAGAACCTGAAGAGCTTACTGCAGAAGGTAACACACTGTAGTCTTCAATATGGACTGAAGCTCAACATCAAGAAAACAAAGATCCTCAAAATGGGGCCAAATGGAAGCACCATGATAGATGGAGATGAATTTGAGGTTGTTAGCAATTACAGCTTGTTTGGCTCCTCAATCAACACTCTTAGCACCAGCAGTCAAGAAATCAAAAGACAAATTGCCCTGAGAAAATCTCCTGTCAGGGACCTCTCCTGAGTACTAAAAAGCAATGATGTTAGTCTATAGACTAAGGTGCACCTGATCCAGGCCATGGTCTTCACAATTACATGCTTATGTATCAGAGAGCTGGACAATGACTAAAGATGACAGAGGAATTGAAGCCTTTTTGAGTTGTGGAACTGGATAAGAGTCTTGGACATACCATGGACTGTCAAGAAAACAAATAAGTTTGTCTTGCAGAGCATGAAATCAAGTTTCTCCTTGGAGGGTAGGATTCTGAAGCTCTGTCTCACATACTTTGGGCTTGTGGCCAGGAGAGAGTGGTTCTTAGAGGAGAACATCATTCTCAGAAGGGTGGAGAGACAGTGTGGGAGAGGAAGACCCCAGATGAGACGGATTGCTACTATAACTGGGACAATGAGGGTAGGTGTGTCATATTTAGTGAGACTGGCTCAGGACAGGCTTTAGATCTGCTGTACATAGGGTTGCTATGAATCACAGGCAACTCCATGGCACAGAACAACAAAAACAACAAAAATATAAACTACCATTATAAAGCCCTCTGTTCAGGAAATACTAGTATCAGCTATATAGAAAAGTCTCTTATTATATTTATGGGGTTTTTGTGATTTTTAAATTATTTTATTTTATGTCTAAATATTATTTCTTCAGTTAATATTATGTGATGTTGTTCTTGTTAAGTGATGTCGAGTTGAGCGAACTAGAGTTCACGACTCTATGACCAAAAGTCCTGAAACCATTCTGTAACTACTGTTGTTTCTCTAAGGTCATAGAGTTTCTCAGAGGCAGGTTGTTTAAGAAGTGGATGTCAATCCTCTTCTAAGTCTGTCTCAGTCTGGAAGCTCCATCAAATACTGTCCATCAAAGGTAACTGTTATGGCTTTTGACACACCAGTGGCACAGTGTTCAGTATAACAGCAACCCCAAGTTACCTCAATATAGTGATTTGACAGGCCAGTGCTGTAGCACTTAGAAGAAGGTTCATTCCAAACACAATTAACACCAGGCCTGAGGGCCCTAGGCCACCCAGTGGACTTAAAATTACCCAGGCCCACACACCAAGCCCGGATAGGCTCTAAGCAAGAGGCTTCCAGTACACAGCTCATTGTTAGCCCGATCCAGCAAATCAAATCAACTCAATGGCTGTAAAACAAATAAACAGCCCACACTCAAACTTCAACCAAAAGAAGAAAAATCCACCTTTCTAAATCTAAAGGGCTTCATCCATGAGCCTCCAAAGGAAGCTATTCTGTGATAAAGAATAAATGTTTTGAAACATTGTTTGCTTAAACATCTCTCAGAATTCATCACTTTATGAGACTTTGAGAATATCATAATATGATAAAAAGAAGCTACGAAGTCTATTAGACTTAATGCTGTTGTTATATGAGTCATAGCTGAACTTCCAGGTGGTTTTCATGGCACTAAATGACACTACATAGATTGTCCATTTTTGTCACACAGAACAGCTAATAAATTTGAATTGAATGCCTTTGGGTTAGCCACATAACTCCTATCCACCAAATCATCGGAGCTCATGTATTATAGCAATTATTAGTTATCTGCACACATGAAAATGTAACTTTGAGAAATCACCAATAATTTTACTAGAATCTTGTTCTACATTGTCTTAAAATATTATATAAGGTGTGTGTATATTTGCTGACAATTCAAAAAACTGGTTGCAGAATTACATTCACAGGAAACTGACACAAATTCAAGCTAGACACAGAATAGAATGCAAATGAAAGAGGATTGCTGACATCAGCTGGGTCTTGACTGAAAGTAGAAAATACAGGAAATGTTTACCTGTATTCTAGTGACTAGAAAGTGCATTAAACTTTGTGGGTCATAAAAAATTTTGGATAATATTGAGAAGAGTTGGGATTGTAGAACACTTAATTGTCCTCCTGGGAAATGTATACATAGACCAAGAGGCAGTCTTCAAAAGTCAAAAGGAGATATTGTGGGATTAAAAAATCCCTATTGTGAGTAAATTATGTTATTAAGTGTCAGTGTGCTGACTGTGACCCATAGTGACCATATGAACGACAATCTAAAACTTCACAATCCTGTATCATTTTCATAGTCTCCATTAGTTTCCAGCATGCTCAAGCCCACTGGTGTGATGACTCTGTAAATTCATCTTGTTGAGGGTCTTCTTATCCACTGACGTTTCCCAGGATGGCATCTTTTTCTATGACTAGCCCCTTCTAATAACATACCCAATGTATATGAGATGAAGTGTGGTCTATTTCCCCATCTTTGCCTCTATACAGCACTCTAGTTGCACTTCTTCCAAAACAGACTTATTTATTATTCTTTTGGCAAGCATTGGGATTTGTAATACTTTTTTTCCAGAGCCATAATTCAAAAAGTATGATTTTTAATTATTATTATTTATTGTCTGACTTTCAGACGCATAGAAAGCAGTTAAAACATTATGAATTTTACCAGGCATTCCGTAGTCTTTAAACTGGCATTCTGGGGCTTTAGTACTTTAAGAGGGCCTTGAAAGCAAATTTCTCCAATGCTGTACTCTTTTGAGTCCTTGACTGATGCTATCTTGCATCTAAATATAATGTTGATAGTGAGTTCCAATTGTTAACAGTTTTAATCATTTCTTCATTTATTATGAGGTTGCCTGTTAGGACAGTGGTGAGGATTTTTGTTTTCTTAATGTTGATATGTAAATTATATTGAAGGCTACAGGGAACTCTGATGGTCTAGTGGCAAGAAGTTGTGCTGTAATTCTCAAGGCATGGAGTTCGAATGCAACAGCTCCAGAAAAAAGAAAGACAGAGAGAGAGAGAGAGAGAGAGAGAGAGAGAGAGAGAGAGAGGAAATTAAACAGGAAGACATCTGAATTTATGATATTTTTTTAAAAAATTATTTGGAATAGAAAAGAGTAGTGTTAGGACATTTAAGAATGACTTTGCTATCCATTACCTTAGCTGGACAACCCTGTGAGGTGTGGTATCAATACAACTGTGAACACCTGTGGAAATTGATCAGTCTCTTTAACATCATCAATAGCTGTGAGGCCAACATAAGAGAAAGAGCTAACCAGACTCTAGGGAGATTGTGGTAAAGCATAGCCTGATGGAGTCAGATGGAGCTAATGCCAGAGCCCTTGAGATGGGAACTTCTGCATCAGGAAAGAAAAAGCAGAGAAAGCAGCACGTGTCCTTAGGTGCCAGAGATATCTTCCCATTGTTGACTGAGCTGTCTGAATTAAGGGACTGGATTTTACTGTTAACTTGGTTTGGGATCGATTTTTACTGAACCTGATCTTTCACTTGGTGATTGATTTCCTTGGCTTCCCTTCCCTAACTTATTTCTCTATTAATCCCCACAACTGTGAGTTAAAGAAGATTCTGTAAAGGCTGCATGGTTATTTGTAACAAATCCTCCAATTACTCCATGGGAGAAGGATAGACAATCTCCTCCCCTGTGATTCACTACCTCGGATATGCCCTTGGAGAGTCAGCTGTATGTCAATTCCAACTCGATGGCACACAACACGAACAGTTAGTACAAGTAGGTGCAGCAGAGGAGGGCGTCATGTCTGACCTTAAAGGGATTACTTTTATACTGTGGATGTTGTTGGTGGAGATAGTTCCCCTTTGTGGTTTTAGTAGGTAAATGTTGAACTTAGCCTTCCCCACATTACCCTTGTTCCTTTTACAATAGATGAATATTAATTATGAAACATGTTTTAATATTTAAGCTACGATCCTTTGGAGGTAGTTACTTTTCTCCCCTAAATCAGAGGACAAATTTGAATGTCTCATAATAGATACAAATAAAAGCCTATTTATAGTAAAAATGTTTAACAACTTACAGTTGTTATACTGTCTAGTCACCTCTGGCTCCTTGGATTCTGTGACTATAGAATGAAGCACGCCTGATCCTCCACAGTCCTCATAACCTCTGCTGTGTGAAAGCCCATTGTTGCAATCCCTACAGCACTTCATCTCATTAAGGATAGTCATCTTCTTCCCTGAGCCTCCACTGTTCCAAACATGATGCATTCGTACATGGACCAGCCCCTTTTGATCATATACATAAAGTATGTAAGGTGAAATCTTGCTGTCCTTGTTTTTAAAATAGGGTTCTAAGTGTGCTTCCAAAATAAATTTGTTCTCTGACAGTCTATGTCATCATCTTTTTGCCAACACTATAATTCGAAAGCATCAACTCACTTTGTTCAACTTTTACATACATAAAATATGGTGGCTTGTGTCAGAGAGTTCTGGTGGTCTAGCAGGCCATCAACACAAAGGAAGGTGTTTCGAATCCAACAGTGGCTCTGCTGTAGAGAGATGGACAATCTCCTCTGTGATTTCCAGACTCTGAAAACTGTAGTCTTGCTAGGAAAATCTCAGCTATAAAGGCTGTGAAAGCTTTGACAATATTCAATAACAAACAACATGGCTTGTTTAAGGAACATCATAATCTTTAAAGTGACACCCTTTCTCTTTAGCACTTTAAATAGGTCCTTGGGTACAGATCTGCTCCCTCTTATATGTTTAACTTCTTGACTTCTGCTTCTGTAAGGTTCATTGTGGATCCAAGTAAAATTAAAGCCTTGATAATTTCTATCTTTTCTCGGTTGATCATGATGTTACTTAGTGCTCAGTAGTGAGAAATTTTCATTTTTTTGCTTTTGATATATACTCCATATTGAAGGCTGTAGTCTTTCATCTTCTGCAGGAAGTGTTTCATATCTTTTTCACTTTTAGCAAATAAATTTGTGACATCTGCTTAATGCAGGTTGTTGATGAGTCTTTCTCCAATCCTGGTGCTACATTCTTCTTCATACAGTCCAGCTTCAGCCTACAGATTGAGTAGGCATAGAGACAGGATCCAACCTTGATACACTTTCCCTTGTTTTAAATAATGTACTATTACCTTGTTCTGTTCTGACTACTTCTTGGTCAATATATGAGTTTCACAAGAGCACAATTAAGTGCTCTAGTATTCCTATTTTTCTCAATGCTATCTGTAATTTATTATGATCTACCGTCGAATTAAAACCTTTGCATAGTCAATAAAAACATCTTTAAGATATTCTCTGCTATTTCACCACCTGCCTTCATTAAATTCTTTGTCACGTCTGAATCTGACTTAATTTCTCTGTGGACATAATACTTAAGCCATACTCCAGCAAGGTTTTACTAATGTAATACCAATACATTGCTTGAAAAATTCCACATTCTGTTAGATCATATATTTTTATGGAATGAACAAAATCATGTATCTCTTCCAGTTTGTTGGCTAGGTAGCTGTCTTCTAAATTTCTTGTCACATAAGAGTGAACAAGTCCATACAATGTCTGTTTGGTGAAACATCTTAATTGTTGTTGTTGTTATGTGCCGTAGAGTCACTTGCGACTCATAGTGACCCTACGTATAACAGCCCTAAACTCTGCTGTGTCCTGTGCCAACCACACTGCCTCTGACACTCCCATCCCAATTACACCAGTCACTGAATCAATCCACCTCATAGAGGGTCTTCCTCTCCTGCGCTGCCCCTCCACCCTCCCAAGCATGATGTCCCTCTCCAAGGACCAGCCCCTCCTTACAACATGTCCAAAGTATGTCAGATGAAGCCCCAGAATCCTTGCCTCCAAGGAGCCGCCTGGTTTAACCCTCTCCAGGAAGAAACTGTTTGTTTTCCGAGCAGTCCATGGTATTCTCAATACTCTTCTCCAGCACCACAGCTCAAAGGCATCAATTCTCCTTCTGTCCTCCCTAGTTATTGTGCAACTCTCTGAGGCATAACACATGATTGCCAAGAATATGGCCTGTACCAGATGCACCTTAGTCTCAGAGAGACACCATTGCTCTTCAGTACTTTGGAGAGGTCCCTAACAGCAGACTTTTCCATGGCAACACACCTTTAAATTTCCTGGCTGCTGGTGCCAAGAGTGTTGACTGTGGAGCCAAGCAAACTAAAGCTGTGAACAATCTCAATTCTTCAGCATCCATCCTGATGCTGCCAATTGGTCCAGTGGTGAGAATCTTTGTCTTCTTGACATTGAGCCTCAATCCATATAGGAGGCTGCAGTCCTGACTCTCTGCAGCAAGTGCTTCAGGTCTTCCTCAGTTTCAGCAAGCAGGGTTGTGTCATCTGTATAATGCAGGTTGTTGATAGATCTTTCACCAATCTTGACCCCACATTTCTCCTCATAGAGTCCAGCCTCTGATACTTGTTAATTCCTGCAAGCTTTGGTGGGTTTCTTTTTTTCAGTATTTCAGTGCTCCCTGGGCATCTCCTTTCAGTACCTTTGGCTCTTCATCATATGCTACATCCTTAAATAGTGTTGGGTGGACCATTTCTTTTTTGGTACAGTGGCTTTATCTCTCTTTTGTTTTCTTTTTAAGACTTCCTGTGCCATTTAATATTTACCCAGTATGTGCATTAAGGCTTATAGTTTTCACGCAGTTCTTTCACTTTGAGAAATGTCAAGCATAATTTTCCCTTAGGTTTTCCACTTCCAGGTCTTTGCACATTTTATTATTACACTTTTCTTTGTCTTCTCAAGCTGACCTTTTGAAAGATTCTGCTCAATTTTCTTACTTCATCATTTCCTTCTTTCATTTTAGCTTTTCTACATTTTAAAGCTAATTTCATAGTCTCTCCTGACAGCCATTTTAGTCTTTTCATTCTTTCCAATCTTTTTTCAATTTCTTCATGTCTGATATCCTTGATGCCATTCTTTAACATCTCTAAAATTTAAGACTTAAGTAACTAAAATTAAAAAAAAAACCCATGTTAACTTTCTCTATTTTTTAAAACTATATTTTATTAATTTTAATGAACATTCATTCACAGAGATTTTGGGTTTCCATTCATTCATTGTTGCCCTTTTCTCCCTGCCCAGCCCTCCCCCCACAGTTCGCTCCTCTCTTTGAAAAGTGAAAGAAAAATTCTTTCTTTGATATACAATCCCCCCACACCTCTCCCACCGCCCCGAGTACATTCCACTATGCAACCTTAATTCTGGACTCTTGATGTAACCATAATACCCTATCATATATCACTTTTAAATTATTCTCTCCCTCATCTGTTTCAATGCAGTATGGATAATTTAGCCAGTTTTTCTCAGTCTTACCCCAACCCTGATGTCAGTCCCATTCTACAACAGTGCCCCCATGCAGTATTTGTCCTTTTGCAACTGACATACTTCACTCAGCATAATGTCCTCCAGGGTCACTCATTTCGAATAATATTGCATGAGTTCCTTGTTTTTCAATGCAGCATAGTATTCCATTGTATGAATATACCGGGTGGCTCCTTGGAGGCAAGGATTCTGAGGCTCCGTCTAACCTACTTCGGCATGTTGTGAGGAGAGACCGGTCCTTGGAGAAGGACATCATGCTTGGGAGGGTGGAGGGACGACGCAGGAGAGGAAGGCCCTCTATGAGGTGGATTGATTCAGTGACTGGGATAATCTGGATGGGAGTGTCGGAGAGAGTGCGATTGGCACAGGACAGAGCGGAGTTTAGGGCTGTTGTACATAGGGTCGCTATGAGTCGCAAGCGACTCGATGGCACATAACAAACAACTCTATCCATTCGTTTGTTGATGGGCACCTGGGTTGTTTTCAAGTCATTGCTTTCGTGAACAAAGCCATGATAAACATGAGTGTGTTGTTGTTGTGTTTTGTTTTGTTTTTTTTATCATCGCCTGTAAGATGCAGTAAAGCCACTGTGCATATTGAGAGTGGAAAACACTCAAAATACCTGTTAATAAAGTCAGTCCATTTTCTTCATGGCTTCCTATCACCTCAGCCTAATGCTCTTCTGTGTGCTATCAGATAAGTAAAAAACTCTCACTTAGGCCATGCTACAAAACCAGATTAGACTGCGGCCAAGTGCTACTGAAGGATGATTTAAGAGTGAACAAGACCAGCATAATTTATGTTTCTAACTGCGGTGGTTGAAAATAGAATATTCAAATGGAACAATTATCACAAGTACATGGAAAAGACTCCTAGACTAAACCAACAATGCATCGTGACCCTTAGTGGGGGGCGTGAAGGTCTCAGTCAATGACTAATAGATTTGAATCTAGGCCAGTAAACACCAGTGCTTATCTAGCTGCATGTGATCTCCAGTTTTGGTTTGATCTGAGATCTTTAACTTCTGAGACAGTTTAAAACGTTTCTGATTTCTTAAGTTATATGCATTACTCTTATTGTTATTAAGTGCTATCCAGTTGACTATAACTCATAGAGACCCTATGAACAATGAATCTGAACCCCCCCTTAGCTTGCCCCACCCTCACTATCCCCATTATACTCAATCCCATTGCTATAGTCATTATGTCAATCCATCCTGTTGAGGGTCTCCTCTCTTTTGCTGACCCTCCACTTTCCCAAGCATGATGTCTTTTTCCAAGATCTTTTCCTTTTTAACAATATATCTCAAGTATGTGAGAAAAAGTTCCTCATCCTCACCTCTAAGGAGCACCTTAGATATCTGTGTGTGTTATTTGGAAGCCACTAGTCACACGTGGGCATTTTAATTTAATTTAGAGAAATTAAAATTTCATATATAAATGCTTTTCAACTGAAGAAGGGGTGGAACATGTCAGGAATTGTTCTGTTAACACAAAGGTACATGGTTCGAATCCACCAACTGTTCCAGAGAAGAAAGATAGGCAATCAAATCCCTTGCATTCATTCCCTCTGAAAACTTGCTTGAGGCTAATTATGAGTCAGTTGCAAATGATGCCAAACAACAACAACAACAAGGGGAATTATAGAAATTGATAAAGAAGAAATGAACTGAAAAAGATAATTATTCCAGGGTTAACATAAAATTCAAATGTCATACTGAGTTGAAGACTTGGATAAATAAAATTATATATACCGAAACAAAAATTGATTTCCCAGTCATGCAAGTAAAAACAACACAAATGCTTATTAGCTGTATGTGAGTTTCATAACCCCTTGGCTGTCAATGCAGAACTGATTGATAGCTGATCCTCTAGCAGTTTTTTAAGGCTGTAGATCACACATAATCTCACAGAGCCATTTGTGGATTTGAACTAATCAGAGAGGCTGCACCTTTGGACTAACAGTGTAACTTTCAATGACTAAGGCCAGCAATCTAGTGACTACTTAATTGTACAATGAAAATAGATAATATGCTCATCATTGAAGAAAATCCTACTGGTCAGTGCTATTACACAGAACCTTATATACACTGCCTGGTAGTATGTGCTTTGCTTCTTTTTTGTTTTGCAATGTTTTACGTTGCTAGTTATGCTATGATTAGGTGCTAATGAGTTGTACTCATGCTCTACTGAGTCATATTTTGGGACTAGAAGTTAAACCTTTAATATTCTATTATCTATACCAACTTACTGCTTTCCTAACATTTGCTAACGAGAATTTTTGCATGTATATCAATAAACCAATGGGGCTTGGGTGGACTAGTGGTAGACAGTCATACTGTCAACTCTAAGGGACATGTGGTTTGGATCCATGAGTTGCTCCACCAAGAGAGATGGGTAATCTTCTCCTGTGCAATTGAATGCCTGTGAAAACCTGTTGGAAAGTCAAATATGAGTAAGTCTTAACTTGATAGTATGCAACAACAACAAGATCAAGAAACAAATACTAATAATACATATTTATTGCTTTCAAGTCTATCCCAATTTGTGTATACTTAATTAATGAGATTTAATTAGTATTTTATATCCCATTAATTATATATCTCAGGTTGTATATATGTAAGTGATAATTTTTTTTCTGTGTGCTTGCTGTAAGTGAGAAGAGCTTGAAGTACTTGTTGCAGAAGATAAAGGAACGCAGCCTTCAATATAAATTGCATCTCACTATCATGAAAACAAAGATTCATACCACTGAACTAATAGACAGTGTCATCATGGATGGAGAAGAAATTGAAACTGTCAACAGCTTCATCTTGCTTGGATCCACAATTAACACCTTTGGGTACCACTAGTCCTGAAATAAGGAGATGCATTGCACTGGGCAAATCTGAAGTTAGGAACCTCTCCAAATTATTGAAGAGTAATGATGTCAATTTGAGCACTAAGGTGGGACTAATTCAGGCCATGGTTTTTCTGATTACTTGCTATGCATCTAAGAGCTGAATAGTGACTAAGAGTGGCAGAAGAAAAACTGATGCCTTTGAGCTGTGGTGTTGGAGATGAGTACTGAATATATCATAGAAGTTCAAGAAAACAAACAGATATGTCTTGGGGAGGGTGCAGCTGAAGTGCTTTTTGGAGGCAAGAATGATAAGGCTTTGCTTCACATTTGGACATGTTACTAAGAAGGGATATTCATTTGAGAAGGACATGATGCTTGGAAGCGTGGAGGGTCAGTGAATCAAAGGAAGACTTCCAACTAGGTGAATTGACAATGGTGACTTCTGTGATGGGCTCTTGTGTGTCAGGAAGTTTGGGGATGACACAAGATAGAACAGTTTTCAGATCTTTTGTTCATTGTGTTTCAGTGAATCATACTAGACTCAACGGCACCTAGTGACAACTACAGCATATTCAATTTAGTTTCCAAAAGTTTGGAGAAGCATGGGTTTACAAAATACTGTCAGTTTTTAAAAGTTTCAGTTGGAAAAATTACATTGATATATCTTCCTACCTATAATTATTTTTTATATATGTTTATAGAAACTGACTTATTTGATCATTAGGTAGCTTCTCTTAAGAGTTGTACATAATGGTTTTGACATTTTAACAATTTTTACCAAGGTCGGGAATAGTTTTCTTGATAAATACAAATGTTTTGGCTGAAAAAGAGAGAAAAAGTATTTTAACATTAAAACTTAAGCAGAGTCACAAGTATGTGATATTTTAATTAGATTAAATTTTAAATGTGAATCAAAATATTTGACCTGTAACCCTGAAAAAATTTTCATTCCCAAGCTTTGAGTAGACTAATTAATTATTATAGTCACTTTATAAATATTTCATGATATTAAAGTGTTTTATTTTATGCTGTATTTTTAAAATTAGTTTTAATAAAAGCGTACAGAAACGTAACATTTCCATTAATTCATTGTTACAGTTTTGTCCTGCCCACCCCTTCCGTCCCAGTTTGCTCTGCTCTTTGAAAAGTAAAAGAAAAATTCTTTCATTGTTACACAGTCCCTCCTCCCAAGTCCACTCCACTATACAGCCTTCATTCTATACTCCTTTTAAGACTTTGAATGATTAATGTGTTTAAAAATTATTATTTAACCATCTACTTAAGCATATTTCTCAATATTCAATAAAAAATATTCTTATAGTCTGAAGTAAATTTTTTTAATGAGACATTATTATTTCAGAATCTATCTCTACATATGTGATGAATTTTATATATATTTATGGCAAATGCATATATACATGTGTACATTTTTATAAATTTATTTCTAGATTATAAGTCAATGAAAAATGATCATTCTTATATGTTTCATTTTGTGTAAGCTTGCTCTGTTGCCATACTTTTTTCACATGATTTGAGAAATCTTTGATACTCCTTTTTTTTGTAATAACATTTAAAATAGCTGTATATTCTTTCACTGCAGGTGTGAAAGGAGAAAAACTGAGCAAAGACACTATTTCAAGCCTTTATTAAAATGTGTCATGTGAGGACAGTTATAAAATGTGTACCCTGGAGGAGTGAGGTGATTAAAGATTTTATAGGACAGATGAGGGAAGGAAAGGTCAGCCAAAGTGTCTTAGTCCTAAAACAGAATGAATGTCAGGGTAGGAATACTTGTGTTACAAATATTCTCTTAATGTTGAATTGTGGTGCTTTGGGGTTTGGTGGGGTTTTTTTTTTCCTTTGGTTTAAATATTAGCTGGTAAAGACAAGGCTAAAGTTTATAGATTTATGATATTGGCTGACCCTGTTTCTCATATCTGCTTATTTTCAACCCTTTTGCTAGTGGCCTCTCACATTGTCAGTTGGATTATATGGCTTGCTTTAGCCCAAATGTGAGTTGGAAATTTAACCCAAAGAAAGGTCTGAAAAGGTGCTTCTGTATTTTCCTTTTCCTCTGTGTAGTTGCCATAACATGAGCAGGCTACTATTATTGAATGATGATAAGAATACATAAAGGAAAGCTGAAAGAACCAACCAGCTGTCCACTAAATTCCTATACAGAAAGGAATGCTTACCATTATATGTAATGGATAATTTACAACCAGTCTTTTTTAATTTTGGGGTTTTTTTCAGCCAGTTTTTATGCAGCATTATTATGATAATAGATAATTGATACACTAGCAAACATACGAACAAAGTCTGTAAATCACTGACACTTCCTGTTTCATTTATGGTTGAAGGAATAAAACTGGATAAATCTGAACATGTAAAATGTGGGTGAACTGACTATATGAGTAAAATCAAAGGCCAATTACCTGTTAATAATGTAATATCCTTTTTTTAAAAGGGTGGGGCAAAGGGGTAATGAATGTTGCAAAACAACCAAATCTCTTGACCAACACGATCATAAACAAAGATGCTACTGCTAAAGATGTTGCTGACTCATAGTGACCCTATAAACAAGAGGCCTGAAGCCTTTCTATAGTTATTGTCATTTCTCCAAGTTCATATTTTCCAAAGGCATGTTGTTTAGGAAGTGGGTGCCACTCCTTTTTCCAAACCTGTCTTAAACTGGGAGCTCCACCTAACACTGTTCACCATGGGTGGCCATTTTGGCATTTGACCCCCAGTGGCACAAGATTCAGCATCACAGGAAACCCAGATTTACCTCAGTGCAGCAAAATGACAGAGGAGTGTTATACAACTTAGAATGTTCCTCCAAAATAAAATGACATTAGATTCTTGGGCATAACCAAGTTTTAAATACAGGGATCTCTCTCATCTCTCTCTCTCTCTCTCTCTCTCTCTCTCTCTCTCTCTCTCTCTCTCTCTCTCTCTCTCTCTCTCTCTCTATCTCTATCTCTATCTCTATCTCTATCTCTATCCCTATCTCATCTCTAGTCTCTAGTATCTATCTATCTATCTATCATCTATCTATCTATCTATCTATCTATCTATCTATCTATCTATCTATCTATCTATATCTAAAAGAGGTCCGAACCCTTTCTATAACTGTTGTAATTTCTCCAGATTCATAGTTTCCAGAGGCGTGTGGTTTACAAACTGGATTCCACTCCTACTTCCAAACTTGAATCAATCTTGAATCAATCTGGGAGCTCCACCAAGCATTGCCCAGGATGGGCGGCCGTTATGGTGTTTGACATACCTATGGCACTGCTCAAGATAGTAGGTGAGAATTATGCAGAGGCATTTGATTGGATGACAAAAAATACTAACTTTAATTATACCTAATTATGCTTATAAGGAATCTATACCTAGATCAAGAAGCTGTTCTGTATATGGAGCAAGGGAATATTGCCTGGTTTAAAGTCAGGAGGGATGTGTGACAGGGCTCTATTCCTTCTCCACACTTAATAAATCTGTATGTTGAGAAAATAATCCATGAAGCTGGAAACTATGAAGAAGAATGTGGCATCAGAATGGAAGACTTATCAACAATCTGTATTAAGCAAATGACACAATTTTGCTTGCTGAAGATGAGGAGGATACAACATGCTTGCTGCAGAAGATCTTTCAGATAGACTTTCAGATGGATTACATCACAACTTCAAGAAAACAAAGGCCTCATTACAGGATCAACTGTGAAAATTATGATAGATGGAGAAAGGATTTGATAATCTGAATTACACAGTTGACACTACCTTGCTTGTTGAACGTGAGAAAGACTTGAAGCATTTGTAAAAGATCAAAGAATACAACCTTCAATATGGATTACATATCAATGTCAGAAAAATAGTTTCTTACCACTGAACTTACAAGCAACATCATGGTAGATGGAGAAGAGAGTGAAACTATCAACAACTTTATGTTACTTGGATCCACAATCCACACCCTTGCTTGCACTAGGAAAGTCTGCAGTTTGAGACCTTTCCAAGTTACCAAGGAGTAATTATGTTAGTTTGAGAACAAGGTGTATGTTATTCAGGCCATGGTCTTTTCAATCATCTGCCATGTTTCTGACAGCTGGACAATATATAAGGAGGACAGAAGAAGAATTGATGCCTTTGAGCTGTGGTGTTGTAGAAGAGCACTGAACACTACAAGGACTGTCAAAAGAATAAATGACTATGTCGTGGAGACAGTGCAGCCAGAGTCCTCCTTGGAGGCAAAGGTGAGAAAGATTCACATCACATACTTCCTGTGTGTTGCTAGGAGGGGCTATCCCTTGGAGAGGGACATGATGCTGAGAAAGACGGGGGTTGGTGAAGAAGAGGAAGGTCTTCAGTCAGGTTGATTGACACAATGACTGCCACAATAGGCTCCAGTGTGTCAGAAAGTGTGAGTTTAGAACAGGATAGGACAGACTTCAGATCTATTATTCAGGATTCAGATCTCTTGTTACCACGGGTAATGCTTGACTCCATGGCACCTAACAACAACATTTCAAAACTATTGAATTTATTTAAGGACTTGTTTTTATCAACAGATCTCTTCTCTTGTGATTTGAAAGAGCTCTCCTTTTCTTATGCTTATTTTTTTATGAGAAACATTTTCTTTTTCTCTCATAACATCATTGTCTTATACTCTCTTTGTTTAAAATTTTTGAGTATTTTTTTTATTCCCTGTTCTCTCTCTCTCTCTTGAGCTTTATTTAACAATTATTTCTTATGTTTTAGGATTTTGTTCTTGCGTTTTTCACACTTCACCTAAATTCTTGGTGCAATTTCACAGCTTCCTCTGACTTTAACTGGCACTTACATTTTGGTGATATTTAAATAAAAATTTCTATGCTAATAATTGCTTAAAATCTCCAAACTAATTACCAAGTTGCCAAAGAAATATTCATTTTCTTCTGATCTGATGTTCATATTTATATTTTCTAACTCAATGAATATATATCTAACTACTTAGTTTATTAAAAAAGAAATTCAGAAGTTATCCATATATCCAACCCCTTCTTTATTTCATTTTCAATCAATGCACCCTACGGATTCAAATAACTTACTATATATTCTATATGTCTCTTTCTGTATACATGGTTCTACATTGAGTTTTAAATTTCTAGAATGTCAAGACCAAGTTTTATATTAACTTATATACGGGGACTCCATTGAATAATGGGTAATATAATATACTAAGTATACATGAGGGAACTCTAGTTACTTAGTGGTAAAGAATTGTGTTATGGTCACAAAGGTATGCTGTTTGAACCCAGCAGATACTTTGTGGGAGAAAGATGGGCAATCTCCTCCCATGCAATTTACTGCCTCTGTAAACTTGCTAGATGGTCAGATATGAATCAGTTCTGACTCACTGGTACTCAACAATAACAAGTACACATGACATCTTAATGTGCATCTACTCCGAATTCTAGGCTTAGACCACTTTTGCACGTATACATATGCGTGTTTGTGTAGGAGATAATGTGAGATCAAGAGAGATAGTAAAATGGCAGAAAATAAAAATTTGCTGTAAGAGAGTATAACAATATTCTGAAAGTTGCAAGGGAAGGCAGAATAAAATACAATTTGTAGAGGAAATCACCAATTATAAAAGCTACAAGGTAAAAATCTATAGGACGTAAAAGATGAAGAGTATAAAATGTTTCATGTGAGGACTTCTATTTCATATAGAGCTCGGATGGCCTAGTGGTAAGCTGCTAGAGTAATAATTTGATGTAAGAGGGTTCTATAGTCAAACCAAAGAGTTTTGAACTTTGCTTTAACAGAAATATGTTGGCTTCATACTGATATCTATGCTCTTAATAGTGACTTACCACTATTGTGTTGTTAGTGGAATTGCATTACTACAAAGAAATACAGTTTGAATCCATCAACTTCTCCACGGGAGAAAGGTGGATCCTCACTCCCACCAGAGGGTCAGCTTCTGACTCAACAGAACATAATTACAAGAATGAAAAAAAAATGCCTCTTGAAATAAAAAAGAGCAACCTTTCCCCCCCAAAACAGGATATGCACTTATAATTTAAAAAATATAATACTTTTTAAAATTTATATAAGCAAGAAAGCTAAGCACTTTTAAATATACCTTCATTATACATAGAAAGAGATTTATTTTCAGGTTTTTTTTAATTTATTGATGCAGTTGTACACAGTTGATCTAATTTTGCAGTTTATTGGCGAAATTAAAATAACTGGATGTGATACTCTGAAACTGAATTTACTTTGTATCTTTTAACTGAACTCTGCAGAGCTTAATAGAATATCTAAAATATATTTGATAAAAATGCTAATTTTTGTTTAAGAAATTGAAAATGTTTCCTCTTCCTATAGGAAAATAGATATTTAGTAAATATTTGAAATCAGTTTTGGTTTTGAATTTTGGAAAAGGAAAGAAAGTATTTTTTTCCAATATTCTATAAAATAATTATATGGGAGATTAGTAATCTTTTGCTTTTTGTTTTATAGTAATCTTTCATAAGGACTCCATCCAGAGCAGACTAAATAAGGAATTCATAACTGTTTCAAACTAATTTAATCAAACAGAATTCAGGGAATTTCAAATTTTGGATTGAGAATAATAAAGGATACTTATATTAGGAGTGAAATGATGTTATAAGATAGTTTATAAGAGAAGTAACTAAATATTCAACAATGTTCCTTGGATATGTTACTGCATATGTATGTGCATGTACATGTTCTCTGTCTGTCTGTCTGTCTCTCTTTCTCCCCCCGTCTCTCTCTGTCTCTGTCTCTCTCTCACCTCTATCATCTCTATCATCTCTCTCTACTTGTTGCTCTTGTTAGATTCCACTGAGTTGTTTATGATTCATAATGACTCTATGAACAATTGGAACCCTACCTTATCCCTCATCATCCTTATGATCTCTATATGTTAGAGAGCATTGTAATAGTAACTGTGCCTGTCCGTCTTGTTGAAGATATTACTCGGACCCTCCACATTTCCCAGCGTGACGTCTGTAAAAAGAGCAAGGGTCTTATGGGACAACCATGTCTAACCTGTACTGACTTCACAGTGGGGAACTGTTTCTGTCAACAGCTTCAATAACACAAATTTCTGTAAGATTGGAAATGACTCTCTTACTCCCGTATGTCTTTCTACTCATCTCAATACCAACTTTACTGCTTAGTTGAATCCCAAATCCAATGCAATATGTCACAGACCACACAGAACCATCTTAAGGAAGTCAAATGGTTATAATCCAGGTAAGAAGCAGAATATAGTCAGGTTGGCTCTTGAAATGTGCTTCACAAGCACCTCAGCCTTAAGCCTCATAGCTTTAGGCCAGTGTAAGATAGCTCTCGGTCTTTTCAATATTGGCTCTGCCCACCCTGCCCTTTTGTCCAACAAACTTGGCCAAAAGCTCCTAGCACCAGTGCCAAGAGTGTAGCTGTCTCAAAGTCTCACATCAAATCTTGGAGTCTCTGTCTCAGATCAGGTCGTTTCTGTGCTGTGGCTGCTATCTGTGCTGTGGCTGAGGTCCTCTACGCCCTCTTGTTTGTTCTTTTCCTAGTGGTGAAGTTACCTCTCAGGTGGTTAGAAGGTTCCTCTTTCTGCTGCTGAGTTGCTCAGTTTAATGGTGAGACTAGCCAATCCCCTTTTGGATTGGTAAC
This sequence comes from Elephantulus edwardii, assembly GCF_000299155.1. Taxonomy (NCBI): domain Eukaryota; kingdom Metazoa; phylum Chordata; class Mammalia; order Macroscelidea; family Macroscelididae; genus Elephantulus; species Elephantulus edwardii. Next base: position 30,814,446 of record NW_006399758.1, on the reverse strand, counting down.
ACTAGCCAATTCTCTTTTTAGATTGGGTGGATAGCCAATCCCCTTATGGATAGAATAATAGACTCCTTTTGCATATTCCTGCCCGTCTACATGGCAAAGTCAAAAGACAGCTATTAAAGCTATATTGACTTATAAACTCTATAATATCTTTTCCAGTCACTGGTCACTTTTGACACTATGGTCAAAGTATGTGAAACAAAGTTTTACCATTCTTGTCTCTTTAACTAAACAAAGCATATCTTTTTTCTATTGCTTGAACTCAAATTCATTGACACCTTGATATTAGGATACATTGTATACCTCTGTGAAAGTATCACTGGTTCAAACACATCAATTTATTCTTGGAACCAAAAGAACAACCTTTAAATAGAAATAAATAATTCATTTAGAAATTACTAGCTAAATATTAGGTAGCCATATGTCTATGATGAAAGCACCAAAATATATTTATTATTTCTTTTGAGGACAACAGATTATCTTTTATCAAAACACAAAATTAGCATCTGCAATAAAGGACATTGGTTATGTTGTTGTTTTATGTTATGTTATGTTATGTTATGTTATGTTATGTTATGTTATGTTATGTTGTTATGTTATGTTATGGTATGGTATAGTATGGTATGTTATGTTATATGCCATTGAATAGCTTGCAATTCATAGTGACCTTATGTACAATAGCCCTGAACCTACTCTATCCTGTGCCAACCTTTTTGTCTCTGACACATCTACCTTCAATACCTCAATCACTCAATCAATCCATATCATTGAGGGTCTTCCTTTCTTGTGCTGTCCCTCTACTCTTCTAAGCATTGCACCCTTCTCCAAGGACTGGTCCCTCCTGGCAAAGTGCCAAAAGTATGTCAGACAAAGCCTCAGAATCATTACTTCCAAGGAGTAGCCTGTTTTCACCCTCTCCAGGATGAATCTGTTTGTTTTCCTTGCAGTCTATGGTATATTCAAAACTCTTTTCCAGCACCACAACTCAAAGACATTAATTCTCTTTCTATCATGCCTAGTCATTGTCCAGCTTTCTGATACATAACAAATAATTGCAAAGACTATGGCCTGGATCAAGTGCACCTTAGTCTCCAAACTGACATTGTAGTTCTTCAGTACTTTGGAGAGGTCCTTGACAGCATACTTTGGATATTGGGGGGGCGGGGGCGGGGAAGGGAAACACCCTGCAAAAATTCTACACAAAATTAGAAATAAGTATAATTATTTTAGCTATAGTAGAAAGTTTCCACACTCTGTTGGGTCACCCTTCTTTGGGATGGGAACAAATATAGATCTCTTTCAGTCAGTTGGCCAAGTGGTTGTTCTCCAGATTTCTTGGCAAAACTTGGTGAGCACATCCAGGGCAGCATCTGTTAGCTGAAATATGTCAATTGATACACGATCTATTCCTGGGGCCCTATTTTTTGCTATTTCCTTCAAAACAGCTTGAATTTCTTCCTTCATCACCATAGCTCTTGCTCATATGTTGTTTCATGAAATTCTTCTGTGTCTGCCAATTCCTTTTGATACAGTGACTCAGTATATTCTTTCCACCTTCTTTTAATATTTCCTGGATCATTTAATATTCTTCCTAAATCATCCTTGATTATAACAACTCAAGGTTTGAATTCGTTCTTCAGTTCTTTGAGCTTAAGAAATGCTGAGCGAGTTTAGCCATTTTGATTTTCTGACTCCAACTCCTTGCACATTTCATTGTAATATTTTACTTTGTCATCCCGCACTGCCTTTTGTAGTCTTCTATTTGACTCTTTGGTATCTTGAGTTCTTCCTTGTGATTTGGCTTCTCTGTGCTCCAGTGCAATTTTCAGAGTCTCTTCTGACATCCATTTTGAACAATTTAGAATCCATTTAGAACAATCTCATTAATTTCACATGCAAGCAAGATTCTACTGAAGATTATCCAAAAACAACTGGAACAACACATCAGCAGAGAACTGCCAGAAGTCCAGGCTGGGTTAAGAAGGGGTCATAGTACTAGGGATACTGAAGCTGATGTTAGATGGATCTTGGCTGAAAGCAGGGAATACCAGAGGAATGTATATCTGTGTTTCATTGACTATGCGAAGACATTTGACTCTGTGGGTCATAACAAACTGTGGCTGACTCTGAGAAGAATGGGAATCACAGAACACTTGATGGTACTAATGAGAAACCTATACTTGGACCAAGAGGCAGTTGTCAGAACAGAGCAAGGAAACACTGCATGGTTTAAGATTGGGAAGGGTGTACGCCAGGGATGTGTCCTGTCTCCATACCTTTTCAACCTGTATGCACAACAGATTATCTGGGAGGCTGGGCTCTATGAGGAGAAATGTGGGGTAAAGACTGGTAGAAGATCTATCAACAATCTGCGATATGCAGATGACACAACCCTGCTTGCAGAAAGTGAGGAGAAGATGAAGCACTTGCTGCAGAGGGTCAAAAACTGCAGTCTCCAATATGGATTTAGGCTCAGTATCAAGGAGACCAAGATTCTCACCACTGGGCCAATTGGCAGCATCTGGATGGATGGTGAAGAGATTGAGATTGTTCACAGCTTTAGTTTGCTTGGCTCCATAGTCAACACTCTCAGCACCAGTAGCCAGGAAATTTAAAAATGTATTGCAATGGGAAAGTCTACTATTAGGGACCTCTCCAAAGTACTGAAGAGCAATGGTGTCTCTCTGGAGACTAAGGTGCATCTGATACAGGCCTTGGTCTGGTCTTTGCAATCACTTGTTAGGCGTCAGAGAGTTGGACAGTGACTTGGGAGGATAGAAGGGGAATTGATGCCTTTGAGCTGTGGTGCTGGAGAAGAGTATTGGGGGTACCATGGACTGTTAGGAAAACAAACAGATTCATCCTAGAAAAGGTCAAACCGGGCGATTCCTTGGAGGCAAGGATTCTGAGGCTCCCTCTAACATACTTTGGACATGTTGTAAGGAGGGACCAGTCCTTAGAGAGGGACATCATGCTTGGTAGGGTGGAGGGACAGCCCAAGAGGGGAAGACCCTCTATGAGGTGGATTGTTTCAGTGACTAGGCCAATCGAGATGGATGTATTGGGGATGGTGCGATTGGCACAGAACAGAGTTGAGTTTAGGGCTGTTGTACATAGGGTCTCTTTGAGTCGCAAGTCACTCGATGGCACATAACAACAACCTAGTAGAAAGTGCTCCCTACCTTGTTCTGAATTTGCCAAGCCAAATTCCAGCAATTCTTTTTATGAGCTATGTAGAATAGAGAGAAAATAAGATACTGAGCTACTGTTCTTTGAGGTTGTTTTGTTGTTGTTTTTGTTATCTATCAAGTCATCTAAAAACTTACCTTAGAAGTAGTTGAAGAACATATTCAACAGTAAAGTCTCGCTGTCTTTTGTGTTTCTCTCATTACAGTACAGATTGGCTCTGAGAAAATAGAGAAAAATTCTTATCTATGTGAGTAATGCAATGTAATCACGTTAAGGTAGATATGTTTAATTATGGTTGCATAAACATAACAGGATACTCACAGGGCTGAATTTTAGCCATGGTAAATCTATCGCTATAACATTGAAAAAACCAACACACCAAAACATAAATTCTAATTTCTGGTAAAACAAAAATGCACTATTCACAATGGACTAATTATTGTACATTAATAATTTGAAGAAAAGAAATATGAAGTACTTTATAGAAGAACACACATACCCTGCGATACTAAATGATGGTTCTTTGGTGTCATCAAGTATGTTACAAACTGTAGTGGTCTCTATACAACAGAATAAGCCGTTTGTGTCATTCTCATAAGGTCTGCTGTGTTTGAATCTATTATTACAGGCACATCTCATTGAGAATCTTCTTCTTTGACACTTATGTTCTATCTATGAAGCATGATGTCATTGTCCTAATAACAAGCCCAAGGTAAGGACAACAAATTCTCACCACCCTCCTGCTGAAAAGAACTCTGTTTCCTCTAAGGCAAATTTCTTGATTCTTCTGTTAGTCTATATCAGAATTCAGAGCCAGTAACATTTTTTTTTACCTTTTTATTCATTGTCCAGTTTTCAAATTCATATTAAGGGATTGAAAATACCACAGTGCCAGGCTCATCTTAATCCTTAAAGTGACATCTTTGCTGTCAGATGCTTTAAATTGGTCTTTTGTTGCTGATATGCCCAATGCAATATACATTTTGACTTCTTAGCTGCTGCTTCCATGGGCATTGATTGTGGGTACAAGTAAAAGTATATCTTTGGCAACTTGAATCTTTGCTCCATTTACTATGACGTTTCTTATTGATTTTCATCATGCTGCGGAGTACTATATAATGAGGGCTATAATCTTTGATCTCAATCAGTAAGTGCTTTCAAGTCATTTTCATTTTCTGGAAACAAGCTTGTCTATGAGTATCTAATGCTGACTATTCTTTATGGGTTTTCATTTTATGAGTATCTAATCTTAATGTTCAGTATTCTTTATATGTTGTTCTTGTATACTGTCAAGTCAGAACCAACCCATAGCTGACACTCTGGTGGGTTTTCAAAAGCACTTAATTATATGAGAGCAGATTGTCCATCCTTCTCTCATGTAGTACCTGGTGGCCTTGAACTACGTGCCTACAGGATTGAAGGAAAGCTTTTTTCCACTAAGCTACCTGAGCTCCCTATTCTTTATATAGATTCTTTATATAATCTTAGGGTAGTTCAATTTCTCAGATTATTTCCTCAGTGTACAGATGAAATGGGCATAGAGAAAGGAAGCAACCCGTTCATACATCTTTTTAAGTTTTAAACTATGAAGGAACTCCTTGTTCTTTTAGACTTTTCCATTGCCTATGTATAGGTTCCACATGAACATGGTTAATGCATTAGAATTTCCTTTTTATATAAGATTGTGAATAACTTGTTATGACCCATGAAGTTGACTGTCTTTTTGCACAAGTCAATAGAGCACAGTAAATAACTTAGATTTTTCCCCAACATCCATTGAACATTAGCAAGGAGATCTCTTATACTCCTCAGAATTCAGCTTGAATATTTGAAAGCTCTATGTGGCTTGATGCTATTGATGTTGTGGGCTATCGAGCCGAACAAATCCACAACTGACCCTGCAGTGGGTCTTCAGAGGCAGTAAATTGTATAAAAGAAGATTGCCTATGCCTTTCCCACAGAGCAGCTGGTGAATTTGAACCACATACCTTTGAAATTACACTGCAGCTTCTAAACCATTAGAGTGCTGCCAATGCAAAAGTAAGCAGTCCAAATCCATCAGCTGCTACATGGGAGAAAGATGGGCAATATTACCCTTTTAATTAACTGCCTCTGAAAATCCACTGGCCTATTAGCCTTGGCTCAGTTCAGACTCAACAACAACTGTTGACGCTGCTGCAAACATTTTTAATAATATTCCATAGCTAACACTCTGGTGGGTTTTCAAAGGCATTTAATTGTATGAGAGGAGATTGTCCACCTTTCTCCCATGTAGCAGCTCCAGGAAAACTTTGCTTGAAGGTGATATGAATAATGCTTAATAGTATATTAAATCTCCTGCATAACTTTTCTTTGGAATGGGGAAAATATTATTTTTTTTTCAGATTACTGTCTCAAATTTCTTGGCTTAGACACACTACCACTTCCAGCACTGCATCCATTTGTTTGAAATTCTCCTTTGGTATTCTGTCAATTCCTGGAGCCTGACTTTTTCACCAATGTCTTCAATGCAGCTTGGACTTCTTACTCCAGTATTATAATTTTCTTAAATGTCAATTCCTGAAATTGTTTATTATTTATCAATTATTTGGTACAGTGTCTCTATTTATTGCATTCATCTTCTTAGGTATTTCTTACCTCATAATATTTTGTCCATAGAATCCTTTAATATTGCAACTTGAAGCTCAAACATCATGCTTGAAAAAGTGAAGAGATGGTATAAAGGAGGAAGACCCACAACCAGGTAGATTGACCCAGTGGCTGCAGCAGTGAGTTTGAGTATGTCAGAGATTGTGAAGATGGCACTGGATAGGACAGCATTCAGAACTGTTGTTCATAATGTCATATGCGTCATACTCAATGGCAGCAAACAACAATACATTATATATGGGGTTCTGGTGGCATAGTAATAAGGAATTGCACCACCTATGCAAAAGTATGTGGTTTGAATCCAACAGCTGCTCTGTGGGAGTAAAATGTAAATATCTTCCCATAACTTCCTGCCTGTGGAAACCTGCTGGAGGGTCAGCTATGGGACTATGTAGTAAGCAACAACAATTAGATCACCTTCTTTTGGCAGTGGAAACAAAAATTACTCTCTTCCAGTCTCTTCGTCAGGTAGCTATCTTCCAAATTTGGCCTAGACTCGTGAGTAAATCCAGGGCTGCATCTTTGCATGTTTGCATGTTTGTTGATACATGCCAATTGGTTTTCTAACAATTCTTGGGCCTTATATTTTGCCAATGCCTTCAGTGAAACTTGAACTTCTTCCTTCATTATCAATGGTTTTTTATGATATGCTTCCTGAGATGGTTCACTGTCAAACAATTCTTTTTGGTACAGTAACTTCATATATTCCTTCAATCTTTCTTTTGATGTTTCTTGCATGATTAAAGATTTTGACTATAGAATCCTTCGATATTACAACTAGAGTCTTGAATTTGTTTTTAAATTCTTCCAGCTTGAGAAATCCGAAGAGTGTTTTTTCCTTTCATTTTCTAACTCCAGCTTTCTGCATATTTCGTTGTAATACTTTCCTTTGTTTTCTGGAGCTGCAATTTAAAATCTTCCATTTGGCTCTTTTACTTCAGCATTTCTTCCTTTGTTTTGACTTCCCAATGTTCTGGTGCGATTCTTGGAATCTCTTGTGACATCCACTTTCTCCCGTCTTTGTAATGACTTCTGCTATCTTCATGGATGAAATCCTTGATATACAAGGATGACAGAAGAAGAATTGATGTCTTTCCAAAATGAGTCATCCCATAACTCATCTGGTCCTTAGTTATTAGCATTCAATATATGGAATCAATTCTTTAAATGGATATTAAATTAAGATCAGATGGACTGAAGTTCTAATCACTACTAATTACAAATGTATCTTGACTTCTTAGTTGATTAATTTGTTGAAAGAGATTTTTTTATTCTTTCGTCTTTGGCATTAGTGTCTAGTATATAAATTTGAATAATAGATTGACCAGGAGGTTAAGCATTATCCTATCACTTGGTAACCAATGAGATAGCATTCTTCAATTTATCTTTCATAGCGTAGTAGACCTTATGATCATGTGATTCAAATGATCAATACGAGTCAATTTCAGCTCACATTTCCTGGAATGTCTTCAATGTTTCAATTCATTTTGCATAACTTCTAATTTCCCAAGGGGCATATTTTCACATTCCATATTCCAATTAGACTGATGATTACAGATGGGTTTTTGTGTTTTTTTTTTCTCAGTTTGAGTTTTGCCTTATCAGCTTATCATGGTCTGGAATTTTTGAATGCTGTTGTCTATCTGTGCCATTATGATCAACTCGATGGTTAAGAAATAGTTTTTTTACAGTAATGACTTGAGTGCCTCCAACGTGAGGGGTTCATCTTCCAGCATGGATGGCATTACACAAAGTTTCACTGCCAAATTTTCATTGTTAAGTTTTTCAGAAGTAGATCACTACATTCTTTTTATCACTCTGTCACATTCTGTCAGATATGACTGTGTAAAAGAAGCAATGGCAACAAGGTGATAGCTGAGTCTGACTTCTACTAACTCCACAAAAAGGAACTATTTTCATCAATAAAATCCACGGTACCAAACAAATAGCTATAAGATCAGATATAACCACCTTAAGCTCCGATACCTACTTTTACAAATAAGGTCTGATGTTCATTGCAAATTGACCCACAGACTTTACCCATCCCTATGACTTTTATTAGGGAAATTGGTTGATGTGGAAGAGAGGCAAAGGATATCTCACAGTGAAATTATAGATTTAGTATCAGATTTAAAACAAGACACCATTATTCAATTAGTTTAGACAGATTCTCCATTGACAAGTGAAAATTTAAGTTCAGCCCAGCAACATGAATACAAGAAGCCTCTAGTTTCATCAGTCATCCAGTAAACTATCTCATAGCATTCACATGTCAAGCCCTTCCTACAATTGCTCCACAAACAAAACCTTTAACTCTGATTCTGTCTCCAGGGCCTTGTCAGGCTATACCTTATCACAGTCTATCTACAGTCTGGTTAGCTTTCTCTTATGTTGTCCTCACAGCTGTTGATGATGTAAAGGACACTGATGAATGATGATCCATGTGTCCTGGAGTTGAGAAAGCTGGAGAAAATGCTCCCAAGGGAGCTAATGGTGGTGAGTAGAGCCTCAAACATTCATTTTATTTACGTATTTCCACCTGACCATGTGGTCAGTTCACAGCAATGAGTAGAAAAGTAAAAAAATCCCAACATCACATTCTGCTACATTTGAAAACTCATAGTAAGGCTTTCAACATCACATAAGTAACCACAGTAGGACAATATTACAGATGAACAGGGCTACTTAAGATTTACTTAATTGTAAAAACATTTTCCCCCTGTAGAGTACACCAATACCTTTATTATAAGTTCATATTTCTGTATGTCATTATGTTTATCATCTCTGGAAAACAGAACAATAGTTATACTAAATAATAAAAATATTATTAAGTTGAAGTGTTTTTGACAATAGATCAATCTTGGACTGTGAAAAATTTATGAGTAATAATTATTAATTTTAATGAATACAAAGTTGTTTATTAAAAAAATTAAAGTGCTTTACTTGAGTAGAAAAATGGACTATTCCACTATAGTGACAAAATATACATAAGCATTTCTGTACTCTGTTCTGTTATTTATTTTAAAATTGGCAAGATTCAAATTGAAATTTTAAAATAATACTCATGTACCTATCCATTTTATTATCATTGTTAGTAAGAGTAATAGTATTTGTAGTTATAGCATTTTGGTTTATATTAAGTTGCTAGAGAATCATGCACTATCTAAATTTATGTAGCAAAAAAAACTCAAAAACCAAACAAATTCCCAAACATTGCATTTTAACAGATGAAAGAAAGAACTGTCCAAAATTAATGTTTGATAGGTATTTTACATATGACAACAGCCCAGAATAAGAGGTATATCATTGCAAAGAGGACTTGGGGTTAGGGATGGGGAGGCAGGTAATTGTGCAACAAGGAAAGAATTTTTTTTTAAAGTAAACTGGAGAGGGGAAATGGAGGGTGAAGGGGTAAAATGTGCAACAATGAGTGAAAGAAAATCTAACTTCTTTTAAATATTTCATAAAATCACAATTAAAATAAATATTTATTTAAAGAAAAATACTATTAAAATCATATACAAGTAAATTCTTGCTGAAGATTATTTTAAAAATAACTAGAGAAGTGCATCAGTAAGAAATTGTCAGAAATTCACACTAGATACAAAAGAGGATATGGAATGAGGAATGTCATTGCTGACAGAGGTGAATCTTGGCTAAAACAGAGAATACTAGGATGATGTTAACTTGAGTTTAATTGACTGTACAGAAGTATTTAACTGAGTAGATAATAATAAATTATGATTAGCAGTGAGAATAATGGTAATTCCAGGACATTTAAATGTGCTCATGCAAAACCTGTAGGTAGATCAATAAGCAGTCATTTAAACAGAATGTGATATTGTGTGGACTAAAAATTAAGAATGTGTGTCAGGTTTATAATATGTCCACACCTATTTAATCTACATTCTGATAAATTGATTGAAAAATTCGAGTCTGTGTAGAATGTGGCGTCAGGATCAGAGGGACATTCATCAACAATCTATGTGATGCAGAAGACACAACATTGCAGAAGATAAGGAAGACTTGAAGCACTTACTGCAGATGATCATTAATTCTAGCCTTCAAGGATACATCTCAACACACACACACACACACACACACACACACACACACACACAGATTTTCCTCAGCATTGGACTAAAAGGCAACATAATGATAGATGAAGAAAAGATTGAGGTTGCCAAAGACTTCATTT
>NW_006399758.1:30799763-30804313 GCF_000299155.1 Elephantulus edwardii | reverse complement strand
TATATAATAAAAAAGAGACATGTTTTCAAAATTCTTATTAGGTTTCCAAAATTGTGAAGTTATTAAAATAAAATGTTTGTAGATCAAATTGTTGATATTGTAAGAAATTGAGTTATAAAGTCATCAAAGTGTAGAGTATGTATACTTCACAAAATGATTTGGGCAATTTCTCACAAAACTGTAATCTATTTTGGATCCTTCAATCAATAATTTTTTTTTACAATTAGGCAGCATAAAGTCATCATTTACCAGTTTGTTCACATACAGATTAATTATATAAGGTGGAGATTATTAGTCTCTCCATTCTACAGCTGAGAAAGCAGAGGTAAGAGAGGTTAGGAGATATGCCAGAGGCTCCAGCTAAAGATGTTACTATTTATTTCCTAGCGCCATTCTCCGAGGACCTCCAAGTGTTGGACTGAATCACTAATCCTCTTACTTTTACTGCGCAGCTGGTAGGGGACAGGTACAATTATCCTTATTTTACCTTTAAGGAGATGAACTACTTTCACATAAATGACTTGCCCAAGGTATTTGGCAGAGTTTAGAACTAGTCTCAACTTTTTATTTCACAATTCTTGTTCTTTTCTGTGTGTCAGTACTGTCCATTATCCACTTCTTGCTAACCGAAATCTTGGAAAACAGAAATAACAAAAGTGACTTTTGTATCCTGTAGTAGTCTCATAATTTTAATAGCTTATTTCAATATTTTAAGAATATTAATTATTTTAACTGTGTCAGTACAAATTAAAGATACCCATAAGAAATGTCTAACTAAAGGAAATTAGTAAAGTTTAACTTTCTGAGAATGGAGTAGTTTGTATGAAGCTTAAGTTTATACTTAATTATACGTGTTTAATACTACTGATTGCTCAATGATGATCATTTATTATATTATAATCTAGCTATGTTTAAGCAGACAAAATGACTATGAAAAGTAACATGAATGGCCCTTCCTTGGTCATTAGTTCCAATTTTTAATGTTGTGTCATTGAACTCTGCTGAGAGTACTTAATCATTAAGGGTAGAGTAAGGGAAAAAAATCTATGTTTTAGAAAATGTAATTAATTTTGTACTTGTGAAGAACAGTTAAAAACAAAAGCTTTTCACAGGTGAGCTAAAATTACAAACAATAATAAAATCATACATCATCAGAGGTAGAACAAACCAGAGCTTCGTCTTGTTCATCTCCTCCTCTTAATGAGAAAATCGACACTTTGAAAAACGACCAGTCCAAGATTCTACAACCAGAGTCATAACATTGTTCAGTCCATAGGGATTCAAGCCTTCCAATTCAATGGAAATAAAAGTTAAATTATTGAATGTTAAGATCCAGAAATGAACTGAATAATGCTTTGTCTAGCACTTTCTCTGCACTGAGTCAAGCTTAACATTTCCAATATGAACAACACAGGACAACAAAGATCATTCTGGACCTATCTTTAACTGATTGAAACAAAACTTTATCTCCCAACTTGTTTCCTTGTTCAAACTTCTCTATTTTTGCTGTATTATGTAGGAGAAAGATGGGCAATCTACTCCTGTACGATAAACTGCCTTTGAAAACCCACCGGAGGATCAGCTATAGCTCAGTTTCAATTCGACTGGCATACAATAACAACAGCAACAACAGCAACATTATTATATAATATCACACATTCTTAAGATTTTTAACCCAGATTTGATCTTGTTTTACCTTGTTATCACATATTTAATTAGTTTCCAAGTCAGGTTAAATCCAAAATATCTTCTACATTGTTTGTCAAACTCTGAACATTCTTAGTAATTTACTATCTTTACCTTGACTCATCCAAAAACATGTTAGATAGACTTCTTCAATTCTGTCTCTTCATTTTGCAACTTTTTGTATTGCTCAAAAAATAATCTTGCTATATATAAAATGGCCAAACACCTTTCATTAATTCTTTAGTCTGTCAGTCAATTATGACAGTTACCCTGTGGTGACTGTAAGTATTGTCCTATCGTGATGCAATCTCACCATATCTGACACACTCAGGTGTCATTGCCCCTGTCACTCTGTCAATCCATCTCACTTAGGGTCCTTTGCTCTTCTGCTAACCTTCAAATCTTATAAGAATGATGTCTTTCTCTAAGAACTGGACTCTTCTGACCACATCCCTAAAGTGTGTTAGATGAAGCTTCAGCATACTTGCTTCCAAAATAATTTTGGTTTTACTTTCTGTATTGCAGACATATTTATTTTCTTGGCAGTTTATTTTCATGGGACCTGAAATACTCTTCCCCCGCACCACAACTCAAAGGCATTGATTATTCTTCTTTCATCCTTAGTCATTGTCCAATTTTCTGATGCATAGCAAGCAATTGAATAGAACATGGCTTGGAGCAGCCATGGCACAACTTAGTATTTAGACAGACATAATTGCTACTTAGCACTCTGGAGAAGTCCTTGACAGCAGATCCAGAAAGGACTAAAAGAAGATGGAAGGAATACACAGTCTCTGTACCATAAACACTTGGCTGACACAGAACCACTTCAGGTAGAAGTGTATAATCGAAAACCAAGAGCAATAAAAGAAGTTCAAGCAGCTCTGAAGGCACTGGCAAAAAAGTAAAGCTCCAGAAATTGATGGAATGCCAACTGACGTATTTCAACAAACAGATGGAACCCTGGATGTACTTGTCAGGTTGTGTCAAGAAATCCAGAGGGCAGCTACTTGTGGTTGAAAGAGATCTCTATTTATTCCCATTTCCAAATAAATTGATGTAACAGAATTTAGAGATTATCAAACATCTTTAATATCACATACAAGCAAAATCTTGCTGAAAATTATTAACACAGAGTTATAACAAATACATTGACAAATAATGGCTAGAAATGCAAACCGGATTAATACGAGGTGGTGGCACTGGGTAAGTCATTGTTCATGTCACACAGATCTTGGCTGAAAGCAAAAAATACCAGATGTATACCTATTTGTGGGGTTTTGTCCTCCAAATTTCCTAGCATAAATGGGTAAACAAATTCACCATCAATGCATCTGTCATTTGAACCCTCTTAATCGGCATCCTATTACTTTTTGGGGCCTTATTTTTTGCCAATGCCTTCATTGCAGCTTGAAATACTTCCTTCCTTCTTATTGGATTTTGATAATAAGATACTGCGTGAACTATTTCAGTGTGGACCAATTCTTTATGGTACAGTGATTCTGTGTATTACCTCCATTTTCTTTTGATGCTTCCTTGATCATTTAAGATTATTCCCACAGCATCTCTCATTGCAATTGAAAACTTTTGTTTTTCAGTTCTTTCAGCTTGAGAAATGCCAAGTGTGTTCTTCTATTTTCATTTTCCAATGCTCAGGCTCTGCATATTCTGTTACAATAGTTTGCTTTCTCTTCTCAAACTGCCCTTTTGAATCTTCAGCATCTCTTCCCTTTGTTTTGTCTTCTCAACACTCAAGTGCAATTTTCAGGGTCTCTTCTGACACCCATTTTGGTTTTTTTTCTTTCTTCTCTATAGTAACCTTTTATTATCTTCATGAATGATATCCTTGATATCATCCCACAGCTAATCTGGCCTTCTGTCATTGATGCTCAAAGCTTCAAATCTATTCTTAAGATTATTTTTAAATTCACATGAGATAAAATTAAGGTTTGTTGTTTGTTTGTTTTCTTGTGGCTTGTTTTACTTTTCTTTACCCTCGATTTGAACTTACACGTGAGTAATTGATGGTCTGTTCCGCAGTCAGCACCTGACCCGGTTTTGACTTCTGATATTGAACTTCACCAACAATTGATTCCACAAATGTCTATCTACCTCTACCATTGCTGAAGCACTAAGCTCCAATACACACATTGTATGTATTAGGTACTGCACTTGTTTATTCATTATATTAAATCAAAATTAATTCGTAGTTGACCCTCCAGAGGATTTTTGAGGCTGTAAATAATATGGTAAGAGATCATCTACCTTGATCCACAGAATCAACAGATGAGATGAATCCCAATCACTGGATCCAGAGAGATATATAGCCTTTGTGTTATCATTGCCACTTTCTATGAATTAGGATACGAGCGCTCCCTAATAATATACTAGTCTTTAGAAATATGCTTTGTGTGTATATATATAATATAACTAATAATTATAATTAAGATATATAAAATACATTGTTTTTACTGAGTACCATTGAGTCTAGCATGACTCATAGAAACCATATGAAAAGCAAACCTGAACCTTGTCCTATCCTTTCTATACTTTTGTCATCATCTCTGCCACACTAGAGCCCGTTGCAGGAGTCTTTGCGTCTATCCATCTCATCTCATTGAGGGTCTTCTTTTCTTTTGCTGATCTTTCATCTTTCCAAGTACTAAGTCCCCTTCCAAGGAATGGCTTCTCTTAGCAACATGCCCAAAGTGTGGAAGACAGAGTTTTTCTATCTTTGCCTCCAAAAGGCACTCTGATTACAATTTTTGTTTCATGCTCACAGCTGATGCTCTTGTGAATTTTCAGAGAGGTTGTCAATTGATAGGTGGAAATTGCCTAACTTTCTAGTGGATTCCACTGTGTGG
>NW_006399758.1:30794896-30798687 GCF_000299155.1 Elephantulus edwardii | reverse complement strand
TGTGTGCCCAAACCACAAATTATTTATATATTTATATTATATATAATCACTTCAAAGACTAGAACTCATTTCAGTTGAATTGGAACCAACTTGCAGCCAATGTCCCATTGGCTTCCTAGGGGTATAAATCACACGGAAGGAGAATACCCACTTTACTCCCATACAGATACTAATTTCTTTTAATAGAGACAGTATTAAATTCTAACTATCAGAGAAGAAAAGAATCATGGTCTTTTAGTTTTCAGTTGAACTCCCTGCAGGCAAATTCAGCAGAGCTCCATATATTATTCTAGCATCGAGATCTTATAAATATAAAATAACATGTAATACATTATAGAGATCTTATATTCCATCCATTTTTTTTTGCCCACAGAGTGTTTCACAATGTAATGGGGAGGGGAGAAACCTCAAGAACTGGTGTCTTTGAATTGTCATGTTTGCAAAAATATTGAATGTACCATGAATTGTCAAAATAACAACAAAATTATCTTGGAAGGAGTGAAGTCCAGAGTACTCGTTTTGAAGCAAGGATGGTAACACTTTGTCCAACATAGACAGGATATGTTATCAGGAGGTACCAGTCCTTGAAAAAAGAAATCACACGTGACAAACAAGGTCACAGAGGGAATAAAAGATTCCTAGTAATATAGATTCAAACAGTGGCTATAAAGATGGGCCAAAGTACAACAAATTGTGAAAAAGGCACAGGATTCAGTAGGCTTTCATCCTATTGTATATAGGATTGTTTTGAGTTGGACACACTTCAATTCAAGAGTACCTATTAATAACAAAAAAGAAATGTATTAACCTGATGTTCAAGATCCTCTTTCTTTATCAAGGACTTATGTTTACAATTTTTACAACCTCTTCTCCTTTACAAATATTTGTATAACATCAGAGAAACCCTGGTGGCTTGGTGGTTAAAGAACCTACCTATTAATGCAAAGGTTGGCACTTCAAATTTTGTAGAAGCTCTTTGAAAGGAAAATGAGACAGTTGTCTCCTGAAAAGTTTTACAGCCTTGGAAACTCTATATTGTTAGTACTACCATTGACATGATAGCTCTGAATTAGTATCTACTTCACAGTATGAAGGTTTTGTGTTTATAAATTTTTTACAATCAATTACATTTTTCATTTTATATTGGTTTGCATACAAATTTCATATATATTTTGTTTCATTCATAAACATTGTGTTTCACATATTCCTTGGTTATCACTGTATCTCATATGATCATTCCCATACGTTGCCTTTTATAAAATTACTCACTATTAGTCTATGCCCAGTATTAGCCCAACTTCCTTCACCTCTTCCCTCTGTCCACCAAACTCTGAGACCCTGTGTCTTCTCCCTTTCCCTAGCCTCAGTACCCTTATCCCTTCCTCTTTCTCCTCTGGACATTTCTACACATCTTAATAGTTATCTTTCTATTTTTTATTTTAATAATGGTCTTATACATTATTTGTCCTTATGTGACAGAGTTACTTCCATCAGCATAATGCTCTCCTGCCTTTCCCATGTTGTATCATATTTTTCAAATATGAGTACTGCATAGTATTTTTTTGTGTAAATGTATCACAATTTCTCAATCCATTCATTTGTTGATGAATATTTGGGCTGTTTCTACCTTCCTGCTATTGTGAATAATGCTGCTGTGAACATTGGTGTACAAACCTCTGTTTGCAACTCTGTTCTATTTTCCTTGGGTATATTCCTAGCAGTTGTATAGCTAGGTCATATGGTATTTCTATTTCAGCTTTATGACGTAATGTCAAACTGCCTTCCAGAGTGGTTGTACCATTTTACAATTCAATCAACAGTGTCTGAAAGTTTCACTTTCTCTGTATCCTGTCCAACATTTATTGCTTGCTGTCCTATTAAACTTTGCCACTGCTACTGGGATGAGATAGTATCTCATTGTGTTTTGATTTCCATCTCTCTTATTGCCAGTGATTTTGAGCATTTTTTTTTCATGTGTATTTTGGCTATCCAAATGGGCCATGAGTAAGGATGATAGCAGAATATGTTATGCCTTTGAATAGGAGAAGATTACTCCCACGGACTGCCAAAAAACCCACAAACCCATACGGATATGTCTTGGAAAAGCATCCAGAATGCTTTTTGGAGGCAAAGATGATGAAGTTTCTTCTCACATACTTTGGACATGTTGTTAGGAGAGGTTATTCCTTGGAGACGTATATCATACATGGAAAGGTGGGAGGATAGTGAATGAATGAAAGAAAGACCCTCAACCAGATGCATTGACACAGTGACTGTAGCAATGGGCTGAAGTATGCCAGGGATTATGAAAATGACATAACATAGAGCAGGGTTCAGAACTGTTGTTCATAGGTTTACTATATGTCATAACCTACTTGATGGCACCTAACTGCAATACTAAGGCATAATAACATGTTTTTTAAAAATATCACATATTGACTCTAAACAGGAAGGAAGACAAAAGAACAATGAATGGGATAAAGGATGCTGTTGTGGCTGTGTAGTATAGAGTTGAAATAGACCCACACTCATAGCTTACCCTCCAGTGGTAATCACACAGGAGAAAGCCCCTTTTTCTCCTGTGGAGAGTTGGTGGCCTCGAACCATGTGCCTTCAGGACTTCAATGCAGCTTCATGTCACTAGGCCACAAGAATTCCCTGTGGTAAAGGATAGAAATAAAATTTAAATTATGTAAGTATTATTTGCATGACAATAGTTCAGAATAAGAGCTCCATAGCCAAGTGGACTGGGGGGAAGGTAGGGGAGGAGGAAATTGTGCAACAATGAAAGAATTTTTTTTCTTTTCCAAAAAGAAAAGTGAACTGGGTGGGGGATGCTGGTAGGGCGCAAAATGTGCAACAATGAATGAATGGAGATCCAAGTTCTCTATAAATTTTCATTAAAATCTCAAAACAAAATTTTTTAAAAGATTGAAAGAAAAAGAACAAAGGACAGAAAAAGGAAATAATAAAGATTTTGTATTAAATTGAGTTTCAATGACTGTTTCCTTACATGCCAGATATGGAGTATGTATTATTCTTATATAAATTTAAGATGTTTTCTCTATTATTTCTAAAGCTCAGTGAATAGAAATAGAAAGTACCTGTGGTTGCCCTCATAATGTATTTAAGAATGAGAATGATAATGTGATTCCTGGTTCCTGCTCCTGTTCAAGTGTCACGATTTCTAATTATATGTGCCACTCTCTTTCTCGATCTACATTAGCTAGTGTAGAGTGTCTGGTGCAGATAATCTTTTGTACTTGTGGTTCTATACATGGTATGAATGGAAATAATACAATGAACACTTTTCTATTGTACTTCATTATCTCTGAATGGCAATATAAAGAAGAGTCTTAGAAAGCAAGAAAAAATTAAGTGTTTATAACATTTAATGTATGGAACAACAAATATAAAAGTCAGGTACCATTCAAGAGTGTGAAAGGTCTAAATATAAAAAATAAAAGTAGGGTTTTTAATTTATTGCTTCATCTCTAATACCACTTTAAAAGCTTGACAGTGGTTGTTAATAAACTAGACTGACAAGGGCTCAAAATGTTAATCATGGCAGTCAAAATTAATAGGTCATATATTTCCGATAGGTAAAATATCTATGCACAATTGGCAGATGCATAGTGAAAATATGCAAAAGTAAGTAGGAAAACAGCTAAATGAAAAATTTCTTGGATAGCTTACTTGCATTTCTATTGTTTAGAATTCATGAGGAATTATTTTCTCATTTGTTTTCCTTTTCACACCAGACTCAAGTGGCTGCTCCAAGTAATTCACTT
>NW_006399758.1:30770349-30794426 GCF_000299155.1 Elephantulus edwardii | reverse complement strand
ATGGAATAAAATATATTCAGCATGTTAAATATGCTCTGAGAAGTGACCTTCTGTTTGTAACACCAAATTGACTCTAACTCATTGCTATTTTATGGTTGTTGTTGTTGTTGTTGTTGTCGTTGTTATTGTTGTTACTGAGTACCAGTGAGCCAAAACTAACCCATAGCTGACCATCCAGCAAGTTTTCAGAGGCAGTAATTGCATGGGATGGGATTTCCTTCTCCTATGGAGCAGCTGGCGGATTGAAACTGCATGGATTTGGGATTGCAGCACAGGTTTTTACCAGTACTTTGCCATGTTAAGGTTTTTACCAGTACTTTGCCATGTAACTTTATTGTTGTCGCTATTCTGTCAATTAACTTATTAAACTGAAATTGACAATTAAATTATAAATGAATTATAAACTTAGTAAATTTATTTTCCCAAGGCTATTCCATGATTTCCATTTTCTGGTGATTCGTCTTCTTTAGTGTTGTCTGTAGCCAAAGTAACCAACTTATAATTTTTAATGTAATGTAACGTAACAGCATTACATGGGGTAGATATCTCTATTGATTTTTGAAGAATTTGATGTCTAGCTCCACAACTATCAAGAGCTTTCTACACATAAATAAGTAATTGTTTATAATTAGGTAACCATTATACTGGCAGAATTGTTAGCTCTTCTTGGAAATTTAGAAGACAATATCTATCTAGGAGATCTTAAGAATGTGATATTTTAGCAGACAAAGTCTTTAGAATTAAAAATGTGAAAGGCTGGATAAAGTGTCTCATAGACAAGAATAACTGGGGCGAAAGGCACTCCTTTGCAGCTTGTTTAAGAAACAGGTAATAATTTGGATAAAGAGATTTGCAGGAAGGTGATATATGAATGTTAGGTGCTGCAGGACATGAGTTTGAATGTAAGTTGAGCAAAATTCTCGTGGCTTTGTTGCTTATTTTGAGTAAGTCGTATTTAACATTGTAGGTTCTTTGGTTGAAGATCAAAGTTACTGAAATAAGGCAATTGCATCTCTAAACTTCATTGGCAGTGGCTGTTATATTATGCCAGGTGAGAAAAACTGAGACTACTAAGCCACAGCAAGGACACCAATACTAAAGTTAATTCATAACTGACTTTCCAAAGAATGGAGAAACATGAGACACACACACACATGCATACAGAGTTGTATCTGTATTGCTGCATATATACTGTGTTGTTAGATGCCTTTGAGTCAAGTATGATTCAAACCCTCTATAAACAACAGCTCTTAACCCTATTCCATCCTGTGCCATCTCCATTATATCAGCCATACTCAAGGCTTTGGGGCAGTCATTGTGTCAATCCACCTGCTTGAGGGTCTTCCTCTCTTGTGCTAACCTTCTACATTTTCAAGCATGATATTCCTCTCCATGGAAGAGTCCCTCCTAACAACATGCCCATAGTATGTGAGGTGAAGCTTTTTCATTTTTGCCACTAATGAACACTCTAGCTGTATTTTCTCCAAGACATTTCCGTTTGTCCTTTTGTTAGCCCATGGGATATTCCATATTTCTTGCCAACACCACAGCTCAAAGGCATCAGTTCTTCAGTTATCCTTATTCATCATCCAGCTCTCTGATCCATAGCAAGTGATTGACAAGACCAAATTAGATGTACCTTAGTCCTCAAACTGACATCATTAATTGCTCTTCAGTAATGTGGAATGGTCTTTGACAGCAGACTTTCCCAATGCAATACATCTCCTTATCTTCTTACTTGGTGGTATCAAGTGTGTTGACTCTGGGTTCAAGTAAGATGAAGCAGTTGAAAATCTTAGTCTTTTCTCCATCTCTCGTAATGTAGGTAGGTCTTGTGGCCTATTGACAAGAAACTACACAGCAATCCCAAAGGCACAGCTACTCCACAGGGAGGATGGTCAATCTCCTCCCATGGGATTAAGTGCCTCTGAAAACCCAAAGGAGGGTCAGCTAGGAGTCACTTCCAACTAGATGGTACACAACACCATCATGACACTCCCAATCAGTTAAGTGGTGAGAATTTTTGTTTTCTTGACGTTTAGATATAATTCGTACTGTGTTATTATATTTTTCATGCCTTCTGTTACTAGTAGTCTCTGAATTTTGCATTAATTCATTTTACCCTTTGATAAGTTTATATTATTTCTCCCTCTTTTTGTATATGCTGTGGGACTCTTGTAGCTTGGATGTTAGGAAGCTGTGCTGCTAACCCAAAGGCACATTTTTCTGGCTGTTCAAATCTACCAGAGGCTCCATAGAAGAAAGATGGGCATTCTCCCCCACGGCATGTGATTTACAGCCTCAGAAAATCTGCTGGCAGGTCAGCTATGAATCTTTTCTGACTCGCCAAACATAGGCTTGTGTTTGGGCTTGTAAATGAGGAAACTGTTAGAATTCCTTTGCTAGTGTATGGTACACATAGAATTCAAATGATACAGTTTTTTAACAATAGTTCCTGATCATAAGATATAATGGCAGATTAAAAAATACAAAGAAAAGAGAGTGGCAAGTATACTAAATACAGTGTTTAAGGTTGGGTGAACACATTCATTTTTCAGATCACTAAGGTACCATATAGTGTGGTGTAGCAAATTAGAAAAACCCAGTTTTAATACCCAGAAATGTCATGGATACAGAAAATTATTAATCTCTAAAGGATCATAAAACTCTGAGCTAGAAAAAATGCTAAAATGTAATATAGTCTATTCCCTACTCCTATTAAGATTGACTGAACACAAACCATATCTAAATGATGAGTATGATGCACATATGTCCTAAATTAAGACTCTTAAATCTAAGTTAAAACTGCAGAAATGGAAGAAAAGTTTATTTTTATGGCATTCTAACCCCATAACGTGAGGATTACCAGTTTTGGGGTGCAGGGCTAGGTATTGTCTGACTCTCACAGAGTCACTGAGAGTAAGACTTGACTCAATAACAATTGACCACAACGTGATAAAATGCCTAATTTACCCCATAATTATGAAATAACACCAGATGAGAAAATTTTTTCTAAATATAATATCCCTTCTTTATGGTCTTTCCTTCTCTTCTAAACAGTTATTTCAGCTTTACTCTACTTAAACTTAATGTATATTTAAAGGCGTTGAAAATAGGGACAATACACCTATAAATGGGCTGTAGTATAACGTAGAGGTAAATAGACATTTTCTGTGCAAAGATTATAATACATTGCCTTTAATAGCATGATCAAAATCACTACAAGTAAGATGGGGGCAGTGTAGTATAGAAGAAATAGAAAAGGTTCCTTTTGAGAGCTAGAGCTATCATTTTACTTCTCTGAAACCACATTTCACTCTATGAAGCATAAGATTTATTAACTACTAACACAATTCAGAAAAATATCCATACCCTACATACTTCAGAGAATTGCATTAAAGTCAAATAAGACAATCACACAAATAACTCTTGATCCTGGAAAATAACAAGGTACACATAAACTTTGTTCAGTGAACAGGTCATCACAGTAAAATAATGCCAAATGTTTACGCATACTATACTACAGTTATCACCTGGATTACAAAGTAATGGTATGAGGTATATGTGTGTGTGTGTTTTTTGTGTGTGTGTGTATATATGTGGTAGTTTAATATAGAAATATATAAAATACAGAGCTCCTCAAAAGAATTTATATGATACTATATTATAATAATGTATAGTTAGAAGCGGCCATGGTACTAGGATGTTATAGCTAATGTTGGAAAGATCCTGACTGAAAGCAGAAAGTACCAGAGGAAAGTCTATCTGTGTTTTATTGACTATGCAAAGGCTTTTCACTGAGTGGATCACAACACATTGTGACTGACTCTGAGAAGTATAGTAATCCCAGATCATTTGATTTTGCTTATGTGAAAAATACACCTGAACCAAAAGGCAGCCATATGAACAGAGGAAGGTCCTGAACATCAAGAAAACAAAGATTTTCACCACTGGTTCAATTGGCAGCATCATTATGGATGGTGTAGAGATCGAGATTGTTAACACTTTTCATTTGCTTGGCTCCACAATCGACACTCTTGGTACCAGCAATCAGGAAATCGAGAGACTAATTACATTGGAAAAGTTCACTCTCAGGGACTTCTCCAGAGTACTGAAGAGCAACAATGTCAGGCTGGAGACTAAGGTGAGCCTGATTCAGGCCACAGTCTTTGCAATTGTGTGATATCCATCAGAGAGCCGGACAATAACTAGGGATGATAGAAAGATAATTGATTCCTTTGAGCTGTAGTAGTGGAGAAGAGTGTTGAATATACCATGGATTGCTAGAAGAACAGTCTTGGAGAGGGTGAAACTGGGCTTCTCCTTGGTAGCAAAGATTATGAAGCTTCATCTGACATACTTTGGGCATGTTGAAAGGAAGGAATGGTCCTTGGAAAGGGATATCATGTTTGGGAGGGTGGAGGGCCAGTGCAGAGGAGGAAGACTCTCTTTGAGATGAATCAATTCAGTGACTGGAGTGATGGAAGTAGGTGTGTCAGAGACAATAAAGTTGGCACAGGATAGAGCAGGATTTAGGGCTCTTGTACATAGGGTCGCTATGAGTTGCAAGCAACTCAATGACACATAACAACAATAACAACAACATAGTTTATGAATATATATTATGTTGTAGTTGTTGTTTGCCATTGAGTCAAGCATGACTCATAATGACTCTATGAACAAAAGATTTGAGACTTTTTGATAACTGTCATTTCTCAAAGTTCATAGAGTTTCCAGAAGCATGTTACTTAGGAAGTGAATGCCACTCATGTATAAATATAATTCCTATCTTTAAATGATATTAAACATTTAAGTTCACTTGGTATACTTTTAATTTAATATAGTTTATATAATTCTTAAATATGTACTATATATAAACATAGTTGATATTTTTTAAAAACCCTAACAAAGTATAGTTCATTTATAAAATAACAGTCTTCTTCATTAATACAAGCAGATATATTCACACACAAAAAAAATAAATCTGATGTTAAGAGTGTTGATTGTGGAGCTGAGCAAGCTGTAATTGTTAATCACCTCAGTCTCGTTTTCATCTATCACAGTACTTGCCCATTGCCCATTGTGGTGAGTCTTTGTCTTCTTGATGTTGACCTTTAATCCATACTGAAGATTACAGTCCTTGACTTTCTGCAGCAAACACTTCAGGTCCTCCTCAGTTTCAGTAAACAAGGTCATGTTATGCACATAACATAAGTTGTTGATAAGTCTTCCTCCAATCCTGATGCCACATTTCTCATCATACAGCCCAGCATGATCTGTTTTGCATATAGATTGAAAAGGTATGGAGACAGGACACAACCTTCATATACTCCTTTTCTAATTTTAAACCATGCAGTGTCTCCTTGCACTGTTCTGAGGACAGATTCCTGGTATGAGACTAGGTTTTACATGAACACAAACAAGAGTTCTGGGATTCCCATTCTCCTCAAGGTTAGCCACAATTTGTTGTGATCTACACTGTCAAATATCTTTGCCTAGCCAATGAAACACAGATAGAGATCCTGCTGGAACTCTTTTGCTTTCTACCAAGATCCATCTGACGTTAGCGGTAATGTCTCTAGTGCCACAATCTCTTCTAAACCTTGTTTGTATTTTAGTGTTTCTCTGTCAATGTATTTTTCCAGTCATTTCTGGATAATCTTCAGCACTATTTGGCTTGCATGTGATGTTAATGATATTATTCGATAATTTCCACACTCTGCCCAGTAGTCTTTTTTGGAATGGGAATAAATATGGATCTCTTTCGGTCAGATAACCACATATTTGTTCTCCAGATTTCTTGGCACAACTTGGTAAGCACATCCAGGGAAGCATCTATTTGTTGAAATGTGTCATTTGGTACTACATCAATTCCTAGAGCTTTATTTTTTTATTTTTTTGCTACATTCTTCAAAGCAGCCTGAATATTCTCCTTCTTTGCCATTGCCTCTTCATCATATGTTGTTTCTTGATATTCTTCTGTGTCAGCCAGTTCTTTTTGATACAGTGTCTTTGTATATTCCTTCCATCTTCTTTTAATCCTTCCTTCATCATTCAATATTCTTCCCATTGCATCTTTAAGTATTGCAACTCAAGGCTTGAATTTGTTGTTTGGTTCCTTCAGCTGAAGAAATGCAAAAAGGATAAAATGAACAAATGAGACATTCTAAAAATTAAGAATCTCAAGTGCGTCAAAAATTTTCTCCAAAAGAGTGAAAAGAGAGCAAAAGACTGGAAAAAAAAATATTTGTCAATGATATGTCTCAAAAGGGACTCATACCTAAAATTTCTGTAAAATATCAACAGATCAGAAAGAAAAAGATAACATAATTGCAGGATGAGAAGAGCATATGATGAAACCCTTCACCGAAGAAAGCTATCAGATTGCTACTAACACATGAAGAAATAGTCAAGAGCACTGCCTATTGTAGTTACATTCTATTGAGTTGAGTCCGTTAAGACTCATAGCTATCCAATCCTATGAAAAATAGCTCTGAACTTGGCATAGAGAGATCAAAACAAAACAACACTAAGCTATCGTTTCACTTCAGCAACAAAAGCAAAACACCAATAACTAAAAACAAAGATGAGAAAATTGAAGATTTCTGTGCTTGGAAGGGTAGATCAGCACATTGTAGGAAAATCCTAGAAGAGATGGATTGACACACAGAGCTGGTGAGATTCGTTCAGGATAGGGCAGCCTTCAGAGCTATTGTTCATAGGGCCACAGTGAGTTGTAGTGGACTCCAGCACATAACCACCACCACCACCAATTATTGTAGTCTGAAATTGATTGAACATTCAATCAAGATTCATTACTAATAACTTGTAACTAAAGTACAAATGTTGGAAACCAAACAAAATTACTGATAGTTGGAAATTATAGGCTCAGTAACAAAAGTAAGATTGGACTCTGAACGATCGAATTTTGCATATCATTGATTTGCTCAATGCAAATATCTCTTTAAAAAACACATACAAACAACAAACACCACATATAGAGACTATACACATGTACCTCACCTGATGGACACAGGTGCCAGAGTGATCACTTCTGCGGGAAGAATCATAATAGAAAATACGTCATTTTGAACAAAATATCTTTGACATCACAATTATCATATACAATTAAAAATTACTATTTTTTAAATGTGTCATGTTTTCTTTCCCCCTTCCTTTTCCCCTACTAGCTTATTTACAAAATTCAAATACATTGTTTTCAAGAACAAATTCTTTCAATTTCCCTCATCCTCCCACCCACCAAATTGTACAACCCCATGATTAATCCCCTCCTCTCCCTGTATATCCTCATCCCTCTGCTTCCAACCTCTCCCACCCCTCTTGGAGCCTTATACTCATTCTACAATAATGGTTTTATACAATATTTATCCTTGTGGGACTGAGTTAGTTCACTCAGCATAGTACTCTCCAGTCTCTCCCAAGTTAGGTAATAATTTTCAAAATCATTGCCCCTATATCCTGCATTGTATTTCATTGTGTGATTATGCTGTAATTTCTCAATCTATTCATTTGTGGTTGGACATTTGGGCTGTTTCCATGTTCTTGCAATGGTGAAAAATGCTGCTGTAAACACTGGTGTACACTCTCAGTTTGTGCCTCGGTTCTCATATTCTCAGAATATATTCCAAGTAGTGGAATAGCTGGGTCATATAGAATTTCTTTGTTCAGCTTTTTACACCATTGATTATTAGAACTGTGGTGAAGTTCTTTGTCTTCTTGATGTTGAGTTGTAATCCATACTGAAACCTGTAGTCCTTGGTTTTTATGCAGCAAGCATTTCATATCCTCCTCACTTTCACCAAAGTTATGTTATCAACATAACACTAGTTGTTGATGAATCTTCATCCAAACTTGATGCCACACTTCTCTTCATAGACTATAGCTTCACAAATTATTTATTTGTTCAGCATGCAGATTGAATAAGCAGAGGGAAAGGATACCATTCTGATACATACCCTCTGATCTTAAGCCATGTTCATAGAACATTTTCTTGCTCTAGGTATAGTTTCACACAATAGCTTCTTCATCTAGGTACATAAACTAGTACAATGAATTAGTTGATAGGGAAAGATTTCAAGAAGTGTCATGTGAAAAAGAACCAACGGTGATAAAAGAGGAAGTTTCAGCAGCACTGAAGTCATTGACCAAAGGGAAAAAAGAAGTCCCCATGAATCCATAGAACACAAATTGAATGTTTGAAATAATAGTTGCAGCTTTGGTTGTGCTCACCAATTTATAGCAGGAAATTTGGAGGACAGTTACCTGACTGGCTGACTGGAAGAGATCCACATTTGTTGCAAATCTCAAGAAAGGTAGACTAGCAGAATGTGGAAACTATCTAACAATATCATCAATAATTCATGCAAGCAAAGTATTTTTGAACATTAAAAAATGGCTAGAACAGTACAATGACTGGGAACTACCAGAAGTACAAGTTTGTTTTAGAAGAGGCTGCAGCACCAGGGATAGATATCATTGCTGGTGTTTTATGGACTATGCAAAAGCATTTGACTATATAGATTGTAACAAATTATGGCTCACATTGAGAAGAATGGAAATCCCAGAATACTTAATTGTGCTCATAGGGAATCACCCCAAAAGATTACACAGGCTGATGGAATGTTTAGACAAAGGAGATATCATCATCAACTTGATGTTTATCTTGTATAGAAAGCTTGATTAAAACCAGAAAAAACAAGGGTCAGTCAGCCTCAGCGCCATTCACTAGAAAGCAAACTAGAAAAACAAGTCCAATAAGAACTCAATTATTTTAGTATGTTGTTATTGCTGTTTCCCATCAAATGCATACTGGCCCATACCTGACCCCTAGCTGTGGGTTTTCAGAGGCAATAAATCACATGGAAGAAGATTGCTCATCCTTCTATGGAGCAGCTGGTGGATTTGAACCATGTATCTTTGGATTGCAGCACAGCTATTGGCCATTAGGCCAGCAAAGATCTCCAAACATAAACTCGGTCACTTTGGGGTGTTTTTAGAGAATATCATACAACCAGTGAGAATGTTAGGATTTCAATTCATGTTTTTTTGGTATTTTCATCAGGAGTAGCCTGTCTCTGAAGAAAGACATAATGTTTGGCAATGTAGTTGTTGTGATGTATGTTGTGTCAGAACCAGTTTATAGATAAACTTCCAGTTGGTTTTCAGGAACAGTATATTGTATAAGAAGAAACCATCCATGTTTCTCCAGGACAGCAGCTGGTAAATTTAAACTGCCTGTATTTGTCTCCTTGTTCTGTTCTGAAGACTGCCTCTTGGTCCAAGTATAGGTTTCGCATTAGCACAATCAAACTTTCTGGGTTTCCCCTTCTTATCAGAGTCAGCCACAGCTTGTTGTAATCACCACAGTCAAAAGCCTTTGCATAGTCAATGAGGCACAAATAGATATTTCTCTGGTACTCTCTGCTTTCTGCCAAGATCTATCTAACGTTAGCTATCGTACCACGACCTCTTCTAAACCCAGCCTGTACATCTGGAATTTCTCCGTTGATGAGTTTTTCCAATCGTTTTTGGATAATCCTCAGCAGAATCTTGCTTGCACTGAAAGATTATAAAGAAGTTAACTTTTAACCCTTCTCAGGTAGAAGCCATAAAACCTCACAGGACTTTTGCCCTCTTTTAGAAAAACAAGACCATAAAATGGTCAGAAAAACAAGGCCATAAAACGGCTCACCCACATCTGTGAGTACAGATAAGAGAAATTCCAGGAATTGTTTTTCTGAACTTTACTCCCCACTCCCCCACCCCTTGTGCTGACCCTGCTTGCTGCGCATGCGCCAACTTGTTTTTAAATGTACCAATCAGATAGTTTTCCTCGCTTACCCCTGCACGCCAAATTATTACCACTCAGAACTGCCTACCTTAGTGTGTATTCAAATACACCAATCAGCAACCCTCCCTGTGTGTTAGCCCATGTTTGTGCGGGTTATTGCCTTTATAAGCTGTATGTACCCTTAGCTCGGGGCTCAACTCCTCTGCCTCTGCGTAGGTCAAGAGTTGTGCCCCAGCGCGCTGGATGGAATTAAACCTCATGCTGTTTGCATCAAGGACGGTCTCTCGTAAGTGAATGGTGCTGGCGTTCGATCTCATTGGGGTCTGGCTCTGCGGATCCAACAGCACGTGATATTAATGGTATTGTTCTATAATTTCCACACTCTGTTGGGTCACCCTTCTTTGGAAAGAGAACAAATATTAATCTTTTCCAGTCATTTGGCCAGGTGGCTGTCCTACAGACTTCTTGGCACAACTTAGTGAGCACATCCAGGGCAGCGTCTGTTTGTTTAAATATGTCAATTGGTATGTGGTCAACTCTTGGAGCCTTGTTTTTTGCCAATTCTTTAACAGCAACTGGAACTTCTTCCTTCATCACTACAAGCTCTTACTCATATATTATTTCATGAAATTCTTCTGTGTCAGCCAATTCCTTCTGGTACAGTGATCTTTATATTCCTTCCATTTTCTTTTAATGCTTCTTGGATCATCTAAACACTGCTCAAAGCATCCTTAAGTATTGCCACTCATGGCTTGAATTTGTTTTGTGTAGTATACTAGAATAAATTTTTTAAAAAAGTAATTAGTGTGTTTTAGTGTAAAACAATCATGCATGCTCCCTGACAACAAGTGCTGCTGAATATTGAACTAATTCTGAATTGGTCTATAACCAATTCAGATAAACTTTCATGCTTTCAATTCTTGAGTTTCAGCTACCTTCTAGCAAAGCTCCTTTATTATGCAATTATAGCATTAACATCTTAAAGCCCATTAGCCCCTAGAAACAAAGCTTGAGGTCTGCTTCATTTACAATTCCATGCCCTATCAACCTACAATAGCTGGGTTCAACTGATTTCTTATCTCTGTAACAGATATTGTGCACATCCCCTTTCTGTGTTATGTAAATATCCTGCTATCTGCTAAGAGGAAGACAAGAGGCTGCCACTTATAATAAAAGATCTCTTATCTATGAAACCAGGTAACCAAGTGTATGGACATCCTTTTTTGCTTATCACCTAAGTAAATGAAACTTCAGTAGTGTAACTTGCTTAAAATCTTTCTGCAAATATAATTAAGAGGTGTGTTGGGGTTTATGTGGCTTTACTTGCTGTGCATTTCTCTCTCTGTTTTATTTGTCATTTTCCTTTTCTACAGTGGGACATATCAAATATGTTAGTGGTTGGCTAAGCAATGCGGACAGAGAGTGCTGTGGAGATCCCAAACAAAACACTTGTTTTGGAGCTTCCAAAACAAGCTTGGAAGGAGGAGGGGCATCCACTTCCATAATAGCTTGTCATCAGAAACCCTAAGAACCTGGAGAGAGGATGAAAGGCACCCAAGCGTCAAGGACTCTCCTTCATAGGGTCGCTATGAGTCAGTCACCTGTGACTCATTGGCACTTAAAAACAACAACAGTGGGACAGAATAAAGTAAAATAAAATTGTAGAGATTTTAGCCAGACTGTTTCCAATATAGGTAAATTGGGTTTTTTCTAAATAATAATCAAACAAAGGAACAAACAATATGCTATTATGTTATAAAAAGAAAGGAAGAAATTAATCATGCATGCCTATTAAAAAAATACACGTATATAGCTTACTCTCAAATGGGAGGACATAATGGTACAGAAAAGTGTCTCTCCTCAAACAAACGGAAATAGAAGCTCTGAAAGAGGGTTGTTTAAAAGTTATTCTAACAAATAGAAATATTGTCATGTCTATTCATGGAGAAGGAGAGGGTCATCTGAGATTTGTTTAGGTAGAAGGGATTAGGATAATTAAACATGTGTGCATCTATTTTTTCAAGATGGCCAAACTCTAAAAATCTCAGAACATCTTTCAAGATGGCATGTTGTTGTTGTTGTTGTTAAGTGCTGTCAAGTCGCAGGTGACTCGTAGTGACCCTATGAAGGAGAGTTCTCCACGCTTGGGTGCCTTTCATCCGCTCTCCAGGTTCATAGGGTTTCCGGAGGCAAGCTATTATGAAAATGGATGCCACTCCTCCTTCCACGCTTGTTTTAATCGGGGAGCTCCACCCCACTCTCTGTCCGCATTGGGTAACCAGACATTAATGCATTTGACACATCCGTGTCACAGTGTTCAGCCTCACAGCAACCAAAAGTGACCGCGATACAGCAACTTGTACACCAGGGCTATACAACCTAGAGGAATTTCAGAAACATCATGGGCAGCTTTAATGATAGTATCTCATCTCAGAAATGTTACTGAACACAAGGGGTTCTTTCCATAGTCAATCGCCAATAAGACAAATGGATTGCAAAATTCATAAGCACTATATTACCCAGATCTGGGAGACATTGAGTCACCTCCAATACTGTCTCCCCCTTTGAGAGTGGTCTTTGAGTTTTATACTAGGGTGAAACACCAGCTCACTTAACAATGCAGGTTTGTTAGTAAAAAAAGGAATTTCTACATCTGAAAAGAACAGTTCACATTTAAGTATCAGTAATTCAGGAAGGGCATGGTTCTCTTCCTGGTAAACAGGCAGTTTAAGATACAATTTACATAGCACTGAAGAACCAGGAGAGATGCATTTCCTCTCTTGGTAAACAGACACATTAAACTACTCTACATGACTAAAGAAAGGAAACATAATTCAGAGGCTAAATAACTAGTTTTGCAGGCTGAAGAAAACGGATGTTTGTTTTATAATTATGTAACTATAGTTTTATAACTGATACATATATAGAGGATTCTCAACTTATTACTACCACCCTATCAGAAACATATGTTCTAATTTAAAGATGGCAGCCCCAAGACCTCTGGTTACCTAGTGGATAGAGTTGGGCTGTCAACCTAAAGGCAAATATTTTCTAATCTACCAATTTCCCTTCAGGAGAAATAAGAGCAATCTTCTGTGTGATTTATATTCTCTGGAAGTCTACTGAAATATTAGCTATGAATTCCTTCTGATTCTATGGCAATGAGTTGCTAATTACTATTAATGAACACAGAGGTTCTTTGTCTAGCCAAAGATTGATTGCAATATCCAAGACACTTTAATTCAGATTTGGGAGAAAGCAGTGAGATCCTTCTCAGAAACCACTTCCTTGTCTGGGTGTGGTCATTAAGCTTTTATACTTGAGTTAGACTTTGGTTAGTTACAGAGTTTCTACATTTGCAAAGAACAGGTCATATAGAATTACTAATAAACAAGCAATTTAGAAAATAGTTAACGTAACTGACTAAAACACGTTTGAAAACGTAAATGCTAATACAGGAAAGGCACATTTCCCTTCCTGGTAAACAGGTAGGTTAAGATACAATTTACGTAAAACTGAGAAAAATAGTTTCAAAGGAGTAAATACTAATCTAAGAAAGATGAATTTCTTCTCCTGGTAAATAGACAGTTTAAACTACTTTACACTACTAAAGAAAGAAAAAATAAAAGAATTTTCAGGCAAAGTAACTAGTTTTGCAGGCTATAGAAAACTGTCAGTTTTATAAGTATATAACTATAGTTTTATAACTGATATGTATTTGGAGAATTCTGAACTTATTAATAACACCCGTTCATTACTTCTTGGATGAAGTTTCTCCTCTCGTTGGCCTACTGTGGGATGATGTTCTTACTGAGGACATTTCAATTTTGCTGGCACCTGAAGGATGGTTGGAATGAAATAAAAACAGTATGGAGCATGGAGTTTCTAGTCACGGTTAAATAGGCCATTATTACTTAACTTGCTGTACCACATAAGACACAGAGTACCTCTAAGACAAACGTCTTTAATTGTAATAAAAATTAGTATATAGATATATATGTCCTCTAAAATTGTAATGGAAGAAGAAGCTATATGTATAAAACATATTGAATATAAAAATCACAGTTTTAATTAAGTAATAAAAAAGTAATAAGCAGAGTTTAATTTTTTCCTTCCATATTTAATTACAAACAACAGTGTGTGGTATTATGTCTATGTGTGTGCTAACAAAGTTTCTGTAATATTATGTTTTCTCTTTCAACTTTTTTCTCGTATTTATGGAAATAAAAACTATATGAGAGCAGCATTTACACAAACTGTTTCTACATTTAAGTGAGAAGCAACACAATTGTGAAAGCAGGACAATAAGTGAATTCTCTCAGATTTCTACAAGTATGACATTCATATTGGCTCTGCAACTTGTAATTTACATTTACATTCATTCATCTTTCTTCAAGGAGGAAGCCATTTAGAAGGGGTGACAGACAAGTTAACAGATAATTACCAGACAGTGTGATAATAGCTTTCATAGAGAGAAGCAATTTGAAGTGCTATTTAGTTTAGTAAATTGCTCTCACATACCTCACAGCATCTGACGTTCATGGTAACCCTTGAAAGTAGGTTGGGTACATATCAACCCATAGTATTCCTTCCATTTCACAGTTGAAAGAACCTAAATTTTAACAGTGCATTCAAATTACTTATCCTGAAGCTATGTAACAAATAATTGTGCAATGAGGATTTAAACCAGGTCTTCTGACTTCTAGACCCGTGGTCAAGTCAGTAGTTATACTGGTTAATACTCCTTAATAATATAGAGCTGTAGAATTCTATTCTAGAGACTCAGAAATGTGGATATGAACTATATTTTATGCTGAGAAAAATAGTAATTAAGCAGAGATGCCAGTTTTTCAAAAGAAGACAGAAAGTGTTATAAAATCTACACAGGCACAATGAACACAAAAGAATGAATAAGGAATAATCTTGGGAGGCCTAATTAGTAATATAATAAAATGCCCAAAAGCTGTAACTCATGTAAGGTAGAGAAAAGGAAAGCTCAAATGTGTTCCACCAAAATGAATGGGAAGAAAATGGTAAGACTACACATTATCAAAGGTAGAAAACTTGAGAGACCCAGCAAAGCAAAGCAGTTTCTGTTAAGTTCCAGCTTCTCTAGGTTTTACTGCACAATAGAAAGGCTTCAGGCCTTTTGTCCATAGGGTCGTTATGAGTCGTACTTGACTCAACAGCAATCAACAATAGCAACAACAACCAGTTATCAAATAAAAAAGTGTAAGATACAGCTTTATGGAGATATTTAAAGAATATAGGTAATTGGAGAAATGAAATATGTATTACTTTTTACATCATAATGCAAAAGTCTTAGAGTCAACTTTAATTGAATAAAATATTTTGTATAAAACAAAGCAGGAAAGCAACTGACTTAGAAATATGGACACGTTAGGGGAAAATCTATAAAACTCTCAAGCAGATAACCAGCTTATGTAAAAACAGTGTTAATATTTGCTAGTAGACTATGGAGCACAAATCTAGAGAGGAACTATTATTCCCATTAGTTGAGTTCTTATGGATGCTCCACAGAAGGTGTTTCAATATTACATATTTTACATCTTTTTTCCTTCTTATTTCATGTTAACTTTCAAGTTAAAATTCTTTTGAGAAGGCACTAATTTAAAGGATTAAACTCATCATCTGTAAATCTATATTATTGCATGTTTAACGGCCTGTGGGAATTAAAACATTTTGTAGGAAAATCTAATAGATTTGGATTGGCATTTGGGAATTTTTGTTGAATGCCTGGGAATTTGGGTAATATAGTAGATATTAACTTAAACTGATGCCCTTGAAGAATTGTGTTATCAAAGATTATTGAATATGCCGTGACTGTCAAAAGAACAAGCAGATATATCTTGGATAAAGTACAGCTAGAATGATTCTTTTTGTCATTGATTGGCTTCGAGTTGAGCATGACCCATAGTGACTTTATGAACAAAAGGCCTGAAGCCCTTCTACAACTATCAACATTTATCAAAGTTCATAGAGTTTCCAAAAGCATGTTACTTAGGAAGTGGATGCCACTAAGAATGATCCTTAGAAGTGAAGATAATGAAACTTTGTCTAACGTTCGATAGGCAGGTAATCAAGAGAAGCTTGTCTCCAGAAGACTTTATGATTAGTAATTGTTATTGTTGTTATGTACCAACAAGTTACCTGCGATTCATAGTGACTGTATGTATGTACAACAGCCCTAAACCCTGCCCTATCGTGTGCTAATCTCACTGTCTCTGACACAGCTACCCCCATTACCCTAGGCACTGAATCAATCCATCTCAATGATGGATTGGTAATTAGAGGTATGAAAAAAGAAAGAACCTAAGAAAAGGGCATGATGCAGAGGCTGTAACAATACTCTTAAGCAGAGGAGAGATTATAATGATGTCAAAAGATACGACCAGGTTTTGTTCTTTGGTAACCAGAGCCATTATGGGTTAGAAGTGGCTTGATGGCACCAAACAACAGCAGTAAATAGAATTGGGACTGGTTAAATTATTCATTTATAATAGAAACTTTCTTAAAACTGAATACCAATCAAAACAAAATAGAACTTACCACACAGATTCACCAGTTCTGTTGTACATGGAGAACTATTTTGTGTTACCATGTGCTGTGGAGTTGGAACACCCTCATAGCTGACTCTCTGGAGGCTACAAATCACCGAGGAGGAGATTGCTAATATTTCTCCCATAGAGCAGCTGGTAGACTTAAACTGTCTGCCTTTGGGTTGGCAATGAGACTCTACCACTAGGCTACCAAAACTAGGATCAGAAAATAAGCATGAGTTAAAAGAGTAGCCAGGCCAAGGCCATATCTTAACAGTGTATTAAGAGAGAATATAGACCACAGGTTCAGTCACTACATAGCTGGACCTATAGTTGCTTACCTGCCATTTTGCATTTGATATTTAATATCTGACAAAGAACAAACAACTCTAACTTGGAGGTGAAACCAGGCTGCACCTTAGAGGCAAAAATGAAGAAACTTAATTACACATACTTTGGACATGTTGCTAGGGGATGCCTGTTCTTGGAAAAAGACAGCATGCTTGGAAAGAAGACTCAGTAAAAGAGAGAAAGACTGTCAGATAGACTAACACAGCAATCCAACAAAGGGCTTGGCCATGGCAGAGATTATGGATAACATAGGGCAAAGTTTCTCTCTGTTTTTCAAGTTTTCTACGAGTTGGAGCTAACTCAATGGAAGCTAATAGCAACAGCAATTTCCCTATGGACAGAATAAAACCTCCATTACCAATAACCTGCTGCATTTCTTGGAAAATAGTTATCAATTTAAATCCTGAGTGGCAAAAGTAACTAAATATAGATAACATGATCATTTTTGAAAAATCTAGTAAGACAAGTGAAGTCAATGGTGTTTTGGGACTCTGCTTCTCAACATTCTTCACAGTGTAGGAAATTCTAAGCAAAACCTTAAGGAGTCAGTAGTAATAAAATTAAAAATTATCATTATAGGTGTATAATTCTTTATATTTTATAAATGAATACACAAACTATTTCATACATTTGCCCCAAATCACAAAAATAGTAAATGGAAGAAATAAGTTATGAAACAAGACCTATATGATTTGAGCTGCTGTTATGAAATGTCATCGAGTAGAGCATGACTCATAGTGACCCTATGGACAAAAGATCTGAACTCTTTTCTATCCTGTGCTGTCTTCACACTTCCTGACACACAAGAGCTCATTGCAGCAGTCATGGTATCAATCTACCTGGTTGAGGGTCTTCTCCTTTGACTTGAGCTATTAGATGGCATTTTTTATGTGATGACGTAAAAACAAAATAGTCTGTCATAGTTAACCTCATGGCTAATCTCAAAATGCTTTCCTCTCTGGAGGTTCAATTCTACAAGTGGCTCTGTAAGAGGAATATGGACTGTGTTAGTCTGTGTAATTTACCGTTAACTCACTGGAAGATCAGCTAGGAGTCAGTTTCAACTAAAGGATAATGAGTGTTTTATGTTTTGTTCACACTTTTAATATTTAATAGAGTACATAAAGGATACAATTCTGATAAATAAATGTAATGATATATGTGCAAAAGCTGTACACTGAAAATTTAAAAACATAGATTAGTGACATTATAGGCCTAAATAAAGAAAGGCTATGTTTTTTTAAAAGAGGGCAAGAATGGTTCAGTGGCAGGACTTTTTCTTTCCATGTGAGAGATCCTAGTTCAGTCCCCAGCCAAGGTATCTAATGCATGTTCACCATACATCTGCTTGATGATGATGGTTTTGTAGGTGGTTATAATGACGAACAACTTTCAACAAATTTACAGATTAAGGTACAGAACCAGGAAGTAAGATCTCTTCATCTACTGAACATTGTTGTTGTTGTTGACTCAAAGTGACCCCTATGTACAACAGCTCTGACTCCTGCTGTATCTTGAGCCAATTGCAACATCTCTGACACATGTTTCCTCATTACTCCAATCACTGAGTCAATCTAGCTCATCCAGGGTCGTCTTCTCTTGCACTGTCTCTATATCCTTCCAAGCATGATATCTCTCCAAGGACTGGTCCCTTCTTACTGCATGTCCACAATATGTCAGATGAAACATTAAAATGTTTGTTCCCAAGGAGCAGCCTAGTTCCACCCTCTTTATAACTGTCTTATTTGTTCTCTAAGGAGTCCATAGTATATTTAAAACTCTCCTCCAGAACCACAATTCAAAGCATCAATTCTTCTATCATCCTTAGTCATTCATTGTCCAGCTTTCTGATGCATAGCAAGAAATTGTGAAGACCATGACTTAGGTCAGGCACACGTTAGTCTCTAGACTGACAGTTGTTCTGTAGCACTCAGGAGAGGTCTCTGATAGTAGATTCTCCCTATGCAATTCATCTTTTGATTTCCTTGCTCCTGTTTTCAAGAGTGTTGATTGTGGAGCCAAGCAAGGTGAAGCTATTAACATTCTCAATCTCTTCACAGTCTATCATGATGCTGCCAATTGATCCAGTGCTGAGAATCTTTGTTTTCTTGATGTTGAGCTTCAATTCATATTGAAGGCTAATGGGGGGGAGGGGAAGCAAACCCAAAAACAAAACCTGTTAATCTCAGAAATCTGATCTACTATTTCTTATTAGGAGTGCAGGACTAGGGAACATTCATTATTCTCATGAGGTTGTCATGAATCAGGATGAATCCCATGGCACATAGAAATAATCATATATAATGACAGAGCTCTGGTGGAGGAATATGTAAAAAGTTTCACTGCCATGTCTCTTGAGGTTTGAATCCACTGTAAGCTTGTGGTTCTGTGCAAGAAAGTGGGCAATTTCATATGGTGCATTCACATCCTTAGAAACCCAGTGGAGAGTAGCTATGAGTTGGATCTGGCTCTAGAGTGAAGAGTTTTATATTTTTATATGCTAAGTAAACAAATCATGGACTTCCAAGAGAACAAACAGGTCTGTCCTAGAGAGGGTGAAACTAAGTTACTCCTTGGATGCAAGGATTTTGAAGTTCCATCTCACATACTTTGGACAAATTGCCTGGAGGGATAGGTTTTTGGAGAAAGACATCATGTTTGGAAGGGTTGAAGGACAGCATAGGAGAGGAAGACCCTGGATGAAATAGATGAATAGTGACTGAGGTAATGGGGGTAGGTGTGCCAGAGAAAGTGAGACTGGCTCAGGGTAGGGCAGGTTTCCAAGCTAATGTACATAGGGTTTTTATGAGCCATAGGTGACTCAACAGCACATAACGAGTGAAGGAAATGGAAGCACAACAGTGCACCGTTAACTATTCCATCTGTGCTATCAGACCAGCAAAGCAAGACTGTGGGATGAAATTAAAACACCCAGGGAGACGGTTGGGGCCACAGATAGGTTGAGAGTGGGCAACCCAGGACCAGGGAAATAGTGACTTTGCAATGATTGGAAGAAGACAGATAATCAAATATACTGAACTTTATTTTGTACTATTTGAAAGGGAAAACATTGTGTATTGAAATTCATGATGTTATGGCTTTATAAAGTTAATAATCATGTTTTCCTTACATGTACAGAGAGTTAATTTTAGCTGATTATGAAGAAATCATAGTGAGAAATATAGCAATGCAGTTTCTACTTTATGTCTAATAAATGAAAGTAAAATTAGCACACACATACACAACACTATTTTAGTAAATAATTCTTCATATTGATTCTGGAACATTTCATTAAGGCCTATATTTTGTATAGTTCCCTATGTTAAAAAAAAAGATTATTATTGTTACCTGGAGCATAATTTATTTTATTTTATTAATTTTAATGAACATTTACAGAGATTTTAGATTTCCATTCATTCATTGTTGCACTTTTCTCCCTGCCCAGCCCTCCCCTCCAGTTTGCTCCTCTCTTTAAAAAGTGAAAGAAAAATTCTTTCATTGGTATAAAATCCCCCCACACCCTTTCCACTGCCCCTAGTACACTCCATTATGCACCCTTAATTCTGGACTCCTGTGATAACCATAGTACCCTATCATATATCACTTTTAAATTGTTCTCTCCCTCATCTGTTTCAACACCATTTTAAAACCAGAAGAATTGAGAAAAAATGAGAAGACAGAAGTGCTTTCTCAGGAATCAAGCAGATTTGGATAATTGCAGTATTTCAGACTGGATGCTTTGGATATTTTCTTTTGTGATAAACACATCTATGATGGTAGATTACAAAAAAGTTTTCTGATATTTCCATTTCCTTATGAAAAAAATCAGTTGTCTAAAAATTAAGTTCTATATTTTTTCCAAACCAGTATGTACCAAAAAACCCCCTCAACACTATCAAGATGATTTCAATTTATAATGACCTTTCATCAAATTACCAAGGCTATAAATCTTTATGGATTCCCAGAGAATCTATTTGTTTCTCACAGCTATCTTCTACTACAGACTAACCCAACAGAAGTTGCAACATGTGGAAGGCCAATTCTGACTTCTACTCACTTCATAAAAGGGAACTACCCCTATCAATAATATGCATACTGTCATACAGATAATTATATTTGTCACACATGTTACCCCACATGCTCCTACTTTGGGTCCAATGTTTGCTGTAGTTAGACTCAGACTTTATTCACAGTTGTGAGGATTATTAGGGAAAGATTGAGGAGTGGTGAAGGCATAGACTATCACACAATGGAAGTCCAGTTTTAGTCAAGCAGTTCCAAACAAGGCCAACTAGGCATAATTTCTCAATGGAAGTCCAGGTTCAGATCAGCAGTCCAAATGCAAGGAGCCTCTGATTTTCTCAGTCATCCAGCATACTTTATCTCAGAGGACTTATAAATCAGCTTTTTCTTCAATCATTCAGCAAGCAAAACACACAACTCTAGCACCATCTCCAAGTCTCTCTGGCTATATGTTGCCACAGTTATATCACAATAATGCC
Source organism: Elephantulus edwardii (assembly GCF_000299155.1). Classification (NCBI taxonomy): domain Eukaryota; kingdom Metazoa; phylum Chordata; class Mammalia; order Macroscelidea; family Macroscelididae; genus Elephantulus; species Elephantulus edwardii. Next base: position 30,773,202 of record NW_006399758.1, on the reverse strand, counting down.
ACAGTCTCTTTACGAAAGTGCTACAGTTTCTTCACCCTCTCTCTACCATTGTCTCTCACAGTGTCCTCAGAGTCCCTCACAGTGTGGAAAACATTCTTTTATATTTGTCTCCCAGCTGTTGATTATTTGTAAGACCATATGTCTGCAGTTAAGGTACCTGGGTACCGTGCCACCTTAACTGGAGCTAATGTAATGGCTGCAAAAGCCAATTTTCAAGAGTTCTGACACCCCAAAGTGGAATAAGAAGAAAAAGTAATGGGTAAAATGGGATCTCATAGTAAAGCACAGACTAAAACCATACGAAGTTGTGTTTAATGTCTGTTTCTATAACTTATTAACAAAAATACTCTTAATTTCTTGCCCCACCCCCTGCCGTTGTGTTAGAACTGACTTATAAATGACGCTCCTCTTTGTTTCCAAGGCTGTAAATCCAGAAGGAGATTCCCCATCTTTCTCCAGTAGATACCCTAATGGATTAGAATTACCACAGAGGTACTGTCTTTGTGTTAACAGCACCACTCACTACAGACGAGGTCACCAAGGCTCATTTCAACAGTAATGTTGCTATGTGCCATTGGATTGGAACCACATAGAGCTATATGTGATAGCTGATCCTCCAGAAGATTTTCAGAGGCTGTAAATTGCATAGGAAGAGATTGCACACCTTTCGCCCTTGGAGTGGTTGGTGGACTTGCCTTTGAGTAGGCAGCATAACTCCATACTACTAGGTTATCAGCAAGTAACTACTTGTAACTGTAGTATGTCTAAACTTTAGAGCCATAATACATATTGTTGGTAAATAAACTTGTAAAATTTTAACACATTATCTAATAAGTAAGAGTGAAAATAATTAGCTTAGTTGCCATTTTCAGTTCTTAGTCTGGTGTTAGAGAACTCTCTTGGAACTTTACTTCAAAGATGCAATGTGTGTGTATGTTCTTGATTGATATACTTTCACATTAACAGAAAGTGAGGATTAAAAGAAGTTATGAATATCTTTTGCTTTTCAAAAAGAGGAGTGAACTGGGGGGAAGGGGGTAAATAAAAAAGTACAACAATGAATGAATAAAAGTCCAAAATTAATAAAACAAAATACAAGAAAGAAAAAAAGAAGTTATGAATAATGAGAGAACAAGAGAAAATAATTTGTCACTGTGCTATTCTGTCAAGTAGCTTGTTTGGGCTGCCCTTTCCATTTCATGAAATCGAGGTGTGAAAGTGAGAGAAGCCTATTGAAACATTAGTACACAGAAATAGCATCAATGTGCAAAGTGTTCCTTTGCTTAAAAATATTGAAGCTGATGATTATAGATCTTGGCCAAGGAACATGTTGTAAAAAGAAAATGAGATTGAAGTAAAGGTTCAGAGTATCTTTTGCCTTACTGAACTTTCATTCAATTAATCATTTCTTGCTGCAAACAAATGTCTTTAACAAGAAATTTTCTGTAGCTCAGTGAACTTTCCCTTTTCTTCAGTAACATTCTTCTTATTTTATAGCTAAATGCTAACCAAACACAAGTACTATTATTATTTTGTCATCAATAAGAAAGAGGAAAATGATTGAAGCTGGATGAAGGCCAAATTTTGTGTATTAATTTCCTTTTATCAAATCCAAAATTTCTCAATGCCATTTAACATTTGTAAGGGTTACTCTTAAGTGAAATCTCATGTTATAAAACAGAGGGATAAATGCTTCAAGAAAATACAAGTAAAGCCTTCTAAAACCCCCTCTCCTCAGAACAAATAAGAACATTGTAAAAATGATTTCTTTTTTTCAGATGTTGGAAGTCAATAAAAATTCATAACAATTCAGGGAGAGTTTACTCAATAAAAAGTAGAAATTCTTGATAAGAATATTAAATTTAATAGTGTTCAACTTTTTCTAATCTCACACCTCTCTCTTTAGTTCTGTAGTGATCTTTAAAATAACAATAATAAAATAGTCCAAAGTACAATAAAAAGCAGCAACTTCAAAGGTAACACTGGAAGAATAGAAATGGCTTAGGAATAAACGTGGCATTCCAGGAAAATTGTCGCAATTTCACCTGCCTGACAGCTCTCATGAAAAGCTCCATTCATAGGACTTACTCAATGAGAAAGTTCTCTCCCCAAGGCTTTTCATTTAATTCCATCCGTCAATGATACCAATTAGAGGATTGCCAAAAAACTATAAAAGGGAAATCTGGGGAATGAGATGTTAATAGGCAGCTTTGGAAACATTTGGCACATTGCTAAGGATATGGAAGGACATGCACATGGAAAGACTTTTTAGGAGGAGGTCTTAATTAATCACCTCCTGATGGATGTTGTGAAACTGAGAACTCAGAGAATAAAAAGTAAGACACAATGGTAAGCTGCTAGAGTATTGAAAGTGTGCCTGAACACAAAAAGCCTTTGAGAAAAAGGTCAGAAGACATTGGTTAAAAATATTTAAAGAAATTTCCATTCAATTATCAACTGTCCCCTAAACTAATGGAATGGACACTTCAGTGACCATAAAGCATATTGCCTTAACAGAAGGAATCCAATAAATACTGTAAACAAAAAAATAAATTGTCTGATGGTGACGTCCTTCGGGTATAGCCCTGCTAACCAAAAGGTCACTTTCTAGTGGTTTGGATCCACATACTGCTCAAAATAATTGTCACCTGCATAAAGTTTATATAGCATGGAAACCTTAAAGAAGATCACTATGAGTTGGATCCAAGTCAATGACAGTGAATTAAGAAGTAATATGATTTTCAGAATTATCACCTTATATTATTTTATTTTTTTTCTATAATCATATTTTATTAATGTTCATAAACATTTACAGAGATTTTGGGTTTCCATTCATTCATTGTTGCACTATTC
>NW_006399758.1:30762582-30767884 GCF_000299155.1 Elephantulus edwardii | reverse complement strand
TTGTGTAGTATTACATTGTATGACCTTACTATAGTTTTTCTTTTTCAATTTTTAATTTTTTTATTAATTGATGGCTTTGAGCTGTGGTGCTGGAGAAGAGTGTTGAATATACCAACAGGTTTGTCCTGGAAAGGGTGAAGCCGGGCTGTTCCTTGCAGGCAAGAATTCTGAACCATTGTCTGACGTACTTTGTCTTGTTTTTATCAGAAACATTTTAAAGCATTTAAAACCCCACAAAAACAAATAGCAACTATTTTTTTTTTAAAAAAGGACTGATTTTAAGATGATTCTGACCCATAGTGGCCTTGCATAATGTTCTCAAGGATGTAAACTTTTATGGGAGGAGAAAGCCTCACTGTTTTCTGGTGGAGTATCTAGAGGATGCGGACCATCAGTGTGCTTTTAAAGTTGCACAAACAGGAAAACAGGCCCCATCCATAGTATTGATAAAAGCAGTCACTGAAAACAGTCTTTCAAAAATTCCTAATGCTGGAATTACTATACAATTAATTTAAACCAACTGTCATAAATATGTTAAAAATTATGACAGTCTATTATGTTAAAAAATTAAAGGAAAATACATTTCACCAAATGGAAAACTGATGAAAATCTCTTTTCAAGGAAGAGAGAGGATAAAAAGAAATAAGATACCAGCTATGTAAGGGAAAATAACAGTAATTGAAATGAAACCAGAGGCGTTAAACCGATGACTTGAGCTAACAGAATAAAGAAACAAAGGATTAGAGGATATGTCTATTAAAAATACCAAATATGAAGACAGAAAGAACAAAAAGTAAGAAAGCTTCAAAGACCTTTGGACAGCATTCTGTTTATCAGCATATTCATACTTGTTGTTGTTATGTGCCATGGAGTCGATTGCGACTCATAGCGACCCTATGTACAAGAGCCCTAAACTCTGCTCTGTCCTGTGCCAACCTAGCCATACCAAACACACTCTTTCCCACCACTCCACTCACAGAATCGATCCATCTTATTGAGGGTCTTCCTCTCCTGTGCCTCCCCTCCAGTCTGCCAAACATAATGTCCCCCGCCAAGGACCAGTCCCTCCTTGTAACATGCCCAAAATACGTCAGACGAAGCTTCAGAATCCTTGACTCCAAGGAGCATTCTGGCTTGACCTTTTCCAGACAAACCTACTTGTTCTCCTAGCAGTCCATGGTATATTCAACACTCTTCTCCAGCACCACAGCTCAAAGGCGTCGATTCTCTTTCTATCATTCCTATTCACTGTCCAACTCTCTGGTGCTTAGCACATAATTGCAAAGACTATAGCCCCGATCAGGCGCACCTTAGACTCCAACCTGACATCAGTGTTCTTCAGTACTCTTGAGAGGTCCCTCACAGCTGACCTTCCCAATGCAATTAATCTCTTGATTTCCTGGCTGCTGTTACCAAGAGTGTTGACTGTGGAGCCAAGCAAACTAAAAGTGTTAACTATCTCAATCTCTTCACCATCCATATTGATGAGGCCAATTGGCCCAGTGGTGAGAATCTTTGTTTTCTTCATGTTGAGCTTCAGTCCATATAGGAGGCTGTAGTCCTTCACCTGCAGCATGCGCTTCAGGTCCTCCTCAGTTTCAGCAAGCAGGGTTGTGTCATCCGCACAACACAGGTTGTTGATGACTCTTCCACCAATCCTGATGCCGCATTCCTCCTCGTATAGCCCAGTGTCTCAGATGGTCTGTTCTGCATACAGATTGAAATGGTATGGAGACAGAATACATCCCTGACGGACCCCCTTCTTGATTTTGAACCATGGAGTGTCTCCCTGCTCTGTTCTGATGACTGCCTCTTGGTCCAAGTATAGGTTTCGCATAAGCACAATCAAATGTTCTGGGATTCCCATTCTTCTCAGAGTCAGCCACAGCTTGTGATCCTCACAGTCAAAAGGCTTTGCATAGTCAATGAAGCACGGATAGACGTCATTCTGGTATTCTTTGCTTTCTGCCAAGATCCAGCTAACATTAGCTATAATATCCTTAGTATTCATACTAGTTGAAAGAAAATTCAGTCAATTTGGCATGAATTCATAGGTGAATTTTGAGTTTTGAGTTCTGGTTTCTTGGTGATTTGCTTTTTGTCTTGCATTTTTTTTTTTTTGTTTTTGTTTTTGTTTTTTTAGGATGTAAATGGCATAAGGAGAGAGTGCTCATATTTCTCTTGAGGAGCTACTAGTTGATTTGAATTTCCAGAGAGACGTGGCTTTAGGAGGCAGTAAAATTCCCTGTAGACAACAACGCTAGTGCTCCCTATTGATGTAACATTGGCTGAAAACTCAACAGATTCGATGAAAAGATGAAACCACATGTATAAGGTACTCAACAATATCCAGACAAAATGAAGTCAAAGAGATCTCATCTAACCACATTCTAATCATATTGTTAAAAGCCAAAGAAAATGAATCATAAAAACAGCAAAAGAAAATGAAGCCATTACATTCCAAGGCCTCTCAATAAAACCATGGAGGCCTGAAGACAGTGAGATGGCATAGAATGATGAAAGGAGTGGGACAAAGGTCAATGAATAAATAATTCTATCCTCCCCCTAAAGTGTTTTTCAAAAATAAAGAATGTAAGAATTTTCCAGATGGATAAAACCTGAGCAAAATTGTTTATAGTAAATCTACCCTCAGCTGACCATCAAAATGTTGGCAGTTTGAACTCACCAGTTTCCTACAAGGGAAAGATGTGAAAATCTACCTCCAGAAGGTTGTACAACCATGGAGACCATATGAGGTAGTTGCATTCTGTCTCACATGGAAAACTATGAGATTAAAGTGACCTAACCACATTGGAGTTGGTTTGGGAAATCTTAAACTTACACAAAAGAAAAAGTAAATGGAGTCCTTCATGGTGAAATGAAAGACCTCATCTCAACTCATTGTCTTCATGTCAGCTCAACTCATTGCAGACCCTCCAGTGTATTTTCCATGACTATAATTCTCACAGGAGGAGATTGCCCACCTTTCTCCTTCAGAACCTCTGGTGAATTTTTATTACTAGACAGGAGAGACCTTTGTGGTGAAACATCCCACAGACTATGCCTACTAGAGCTCCCTAATGAAAAGAATATTACACAGTGATCAGGTGTGTTTGTGGTAGATAAACAATGGCACTGCAAACCCAAAGTTAGCAGTTCAAATCCACAATCTGCTCTTTGGGAGAAAGATGGGCAATCTCTTTATTGCCTCTGAAAATCTGCTGGAGGATCAGCTATGAGTGGGTTTTAATTTTATTATACAGAGCTAAAATAATAAGTAAACCAGAGAGTCACATGTTTCTGCTTGTTGGAATCCATAATGGGAAATCTCCTTCTGTGAGACTTAAAGCCTCAGAAACCAACTGCAGAGTTAGCTCGGTGCTAGCTGTAACTCTGTGGCAAATAAATAAATAAATACAAGTAGATATGAAAGGTGGTAGAAACGTATTTTTTGCTTGTGAAACCATTTTTCCTCCTGATTTAAAAAGATAACTAAGTAAAGGGACCATTATAAAACTGTATTATTAGATTTGCTATTCATAAAGATAAATATTTTGCACAAAGCACCAAAAAGGGAGTGATGGAGTTATAGTGAAGCAACATTCTTGCATATTATTTAATTAACAATGATGTTGGTACAAAATGATTATATTAATCTCCAGAAACCCAGAGTGAAATAACAAAGCAAAACAATGCATATGTGCACACCACACACACCCCCACATATACATGCACATACACACATTAAGATTTTGCCTATTTAATCGCTTAAGCAACAAAATGAAATATTGACTTTTCTAAAAGTTTCCATTTACTGGGATTATGATATGATGAGTATAAAATATAAAAGCTACTCATTTATATGAATAGTATAGCAAAATTTCAGCTGCTATCAATGAAGTCATTTATCAAGTTTTAATTGTATTTCCTGTTGCTGCATGTTCTTTGATCTCTGTGAAGCAATCAATACATTATTTTTTAAAAAGAACATTGATTATTGGTTAAGAATTATGTCAGCATTAAATAAGATACTTTGCCTCTTTAGGAGACTAAAATCTACCACAATTAAAGTACTGTTTGAATAATATCTACTGACACAGGCAACCCTCTGAAGTGATGCTTTTCCTATCACACAATGTATAAAAAATTCCTCCAATTTTTGTTTGTATATTTAATTTAAATGTTTAAAGAGACAACATTAAGCAACCAGAATTTAAATTTAATTTATGCTAAAGCCATCAACGGAGCTTGATGGTGTAGTCAGCTGGGCATTGCACTGCTAACTCTGGGAGTTCAAGTCTACCAGTTTCTCACCTGGCAAAAGACTGTCAGGCTCTTGTGGGATTTCAAGCCTTAGAAAACCCACTGGAAGGTGAGTTGTGAGTTGTTATGCTGTTTTATTTTGTTTGTGGGTTGGGGTATGATAATATATCAGGTTGTTATTGTTACTATTGCATTGCTTATTTGATTTGAATAGAGTGAAGCAAGGATTCCAGAATTCCAGAAATGTCTGAGAAGATCCAGCGATTTGAATTTTTGACAACTTTTCTGGATGCTCATTATCGTGAAAATATCTTCTAGGGCCTCTGTAGAGACTAGAAAGTAAAATCAATGGTTCGTATGTCCTAAAAATTTAAGACATTTAAGAAGAGGTGAAAAGAACAAATGCCATCACCTCCTTTAGCATAATTTAAGCGATAAAAGTACTCACATTACTGTGAATGGCATCAGGAGAGAGAAAACAGCAAAAGCAATAGCCAGGAGAGTTGATCTCGGTACTGATACAGAGACACCCATGATTAAAACAATAGAGCTAAATTCTATGACATGAACCATATGTGGTTAGTTAATAAGAACAACCGAGAATCAAGATGGGAAGTCATGATGACAAAAAGAAAGGATTGATTATTATTAACTATAAATGTAATGGATAATTACAGAGAAGATAACATGCTAGAGACTGTTCTGGAAAAAATAAAAACTGGAAATTTTATATCTATTAAATTAGTTGCTTTTTATTTAAGCCTCTTGTTTAAAGCCAACAAGACCTCATGGGGGGCCTTTGTATTTAAAAGTTGGCTGTTATTATAGTTTGGAGGAACATTTTTCTAAGTAGTACAGCACTCTTCTGTCAAATTGCTGTTCTGAGTTAACCTGGTATTGCTGTGATACTGAAGCATATGCCATTGGGGTGTCAAATGTCATAACTTCCCAAATAACTTGCCTCTGGAAACTCTATGAACTTTGAGAAAAGATGATAGACATAGAAAGGCTCCAGATCTTTTGTTCATGGGGTCACTAT
>NW_006399758.1:30754261-30762471 GCF_000299155.1 Elephantulus edwardii | reverse complement strand
TGACTCATAGTGACCTTATGAATGAAAGACCTGAACCCTTGTATAACTTTCATCGTTCCTCCACGTTCATAGAGTTTCTGGAGGCAAGCTATTTTAGAAGCAGATGCCACTCTTGCTTCCAAGCTTGTTTTAATCGACAAGCTCCACCAAACACTGTCCACCATGGGTAACCGTTATCGCATTTGACACATCAGAGTCACAGCAAACATGAGTTACCTCTGTATAACAAATGGACAGACCAGTGCTATACCACTTAGAAGAATGTTTGATCAAAACAATTAAGACCAGGCATGAGGGCCGCAGATTAAAATCATCCATCTTTGGCTTGGTAGTATAATTTTCTATCTACTAGACCAACAGAGCTCTGTCTATATTGTTCTTAAGTGTCTTCAAGTAGTAGATAACTCATAGCCACCTTATGAACAAGAGACTTGAAATATAAATCTCTATCTCTATCTTTATCTCTCCTCCTTTAGATAAACTTCATGGGAACATTTTTAATCTAATTTTGCTGTAAGTGGGTATGAAGTGTAGTGCAAATATTCCAACCAAATTAAAAAGAAAAAAGTATAGCCAAAGAGAATACTTTTAAAGAATTATTAAGCAAAACAATATTAATAAATTGAAAAATTTAAGAAGTGATTATTGGACACAAGCTTAGAACGGATTGTTATAATGAGAGGACTGTAAGGTTCAGCAATGAAGTCAGCCTACATAAGTAACAAAGTCTTGTGTAAAATGAGAATAACAGGCCTTTAAATACAAAAAGCATTAAGACTGTAAAGATGACAACAGCAGATCGTTAAATTCAATGTGCAATCCTTTGAAATGTGGGGCACATATTTGTAAAGAGTTTAATCTTTATTTTCCAAAACTGTGGGGAGATGTTAAAGATTTTATTGCAGAGAGAAGGTGATGAAATGCTGGGTTGTGGGGAAGTACAGAACATCTCTTTTGAAAACAAAAAAAAATCCATCTGGTTTTGTCTTGCTGGTTGAATTATACAAAGATAATATAAGTTTAATGTAGTTGATTTAAAGGTCTATATCCTGATATAAGTAGAATTAAAATTTTCAAAGGGTATAATTTGTTAAGATTTGTGAGTTAGGAAAAAACAAAGGAGGAAGAGAGAGAAGTTAAAGGTTACTGAGGGATTTCAAGCTGGTGTGGGGTAGAGTGATCAAAAAGTTGTGAAAGGAAATCATTATTTTAGGTGAGCTTATATTGAGTGAAAATAGGGAAACCAAGTGGAAAAATCCAGTTAACAATATATAAATGGAGGATCTGAGGCCCGGAGAGAAATTGGTGTGTGAGATAATTGTCTGAAAAATGTTGGAAACAGTTTGGTGAGCTAATAATCAGTGACATACATAACTAACATTTTATTTCAGAAGATATTAGTAATAAATTATTACTTCATTTAATTATTATTTTCTGTTTTCCAAAGGGGAAGCAAGGTGCTTTTGTGGTGTCATTCCTAGGTAGTGAATACTACTGACCCAAATCTGGAAAATCTGCTGGTTTGACTTTATCAGTAGCTCCATAGGAAAAAGATAGGTAATCTCCTCAGGTGCAATTTACACCTTCAGACACTTGCTGGTATAGTTACATAAATAGATAGATGATAGAGATGAGATAGAGATAGAGATAGATAGATAGATATAGATAGATATAGAATATAGATATAGAATATTTTGGTTCTCATTTTAAAGGGGAGAAATTGAAGCACGTGTGATGGATGTTTTTATGAATATATATATTATTTGTTGGGTACCATAGACTCAGAGTTGTCTCATAGATGATGATGACCACCACTCCCCACCCGCCAACCCACCCTACCCCCATGGGTTTCCAGAGGCAGTTAATCACACAGGAGGAGATTGCCCATCCTTCTTCCAGGGAGAAGCTGGAGGCCTTTAATGGCGTGCCTTTCAGTGAAGCTTCTTGCCACTGTTGTCATGTTGTTATGTGCTGTCGGGTTGCCTGCAACTCATAGCTACCCTATGTACCAAAGCCCTAAACCTTGCTCTGTCCTGTGCCAATCTTGTTTCTGATACAACTGCCACCTTTACCCCAGTCACTGTATCAATACATCTCATCGAGGATCTTTCTTTCCTGAGCTCTTCCTCCATCCTTCCAAGGACTGGTTTGTTCTTACAACATGGCCTCCATGGATAGCCTGGTTTAACCCTCTCCAGGATGAACTTGTTTATTCTCTTAGCAGTCCATGGTACATTCAATACTCTTCTCCAGCACCACAGCTCAAGGCATCAATTCTCTTTCTATTATCCCTAGTCATTGTCCAGCTCTTTGATGCATAGCAAGTAATTGTAAAGACCATGGCCTATATTAGGCACACCTTCGTCTCCAGACTAACCCTATCCTATCTTGTACCAGTCCCATACTTCCTGACACACTAGCACCCACTGTGTCTGTCACTGTCAATCCACCTGGTTGAAGGTCTTTCTTTTCTTACCAACTCTCTGCCTTTCTGAGGATCATGTCCATCTCCCAGGAATAGCCCCCTACTGGCAACATGCCCGTAGTGTGTGAGGCAAAGCTTTATCATCTTTGCCTCCAAAGAGCACCCTAGTTCAACTTTCCTCAAGACTTATTTGTTAGTTCTTTGGCAGTCCATGAGATGCTCAGTATTCTTCTCCAACACCAAAGCTCAAAGGCACCAATTCTTCTGTCATCCTTATTCATTTTCCAGCTCTTACTTGCATAGCAAGTATTGGAAAGACCATGGCCTGAATCAGATACACATTAGTCCTCAAACTGACATCATTACTCCTTAATAATTTGAAGGGGTCCCTAATTGCAGACTTTCTCAGAGCAATACATATCCTGATTCCCTTACCTCTGTCTGAAGGTTGGGCCTATTCTAAGCACTTGTGAAAACACTGTGAAGATGGGAGAGAATTGATAGAATGTTCAAGTTATGTTCTGCTTTTGCTTTTATAGGTATTTTAATTTCTGGTGAGGTTGTAATAAAAATCCAATTTTAATTGTGCAATTATAAAAATATAATTTCATATTTGGATAATATAACACTATTTTAATGCAACTATGAGACAGAAAAGAGATGAATTGTATTTCAGTAATGAGGATTGGTTGATAGTAACAAAATGGTTTATCTTCGATATTTCTGTGAGGCACTTATGTCACATGCTGTGAGGAAATTCAACAAATCTGGTAAGGCACAATAGATAGATCCGTACAAGAGTTCATTATCAACTTATTTGGTTGGCTGCAACACTGCACTTATCCACCAGCTGTTTTCTGAGAGGAAATGTATCAAAATATATTTGTGATTTTCTTTGGACTCAAAAATAAGGTACTTTTTTTCATAATATAAGAAATAGGTTTATCCTTCACATGTGAAAGATTTTCATAAAGCAAATGGATTCTAACTATCTAATGTGTTTGTCTTGATATGTATCAAGAGAGTTTACAGATGGCTTACCATTATTGATTTACTTTGCTTCCCTGCCATGGCAGTTCTGAAACCTAAGTGATTCAACACTTATATATTGAGTTTTTGTTCAGTCACTGCTTAGCATTGGGAATGCAATGGTGAACAAAACTGATGAGCATTTATTTCAGTTCTTACGAAGACTCTTTACCAAGAAAAATCCATAGCTGGCTGTATTTTGTATTCACATTAAATTCTTATAATACTCCCTGTCTACTTTAAGTTCTTAATTGACCTATTGATTTTTCCTCACATCTTGAGATTTTCCATGTATAATCATATTCAAGAGTAGTGCAAATGAACTAATGAGTTCAAAGTGGCAAATATAAAGTGGAGGAAGGAGCAGTGATATTAAAGATAGATTGCTAATTCAGCTCATTTTAAACTCTAAAAGGAAATCTGAACCTATCCAAAATATTGTGTCATCTTTAGACTTCATTTTTTGTGTATAAAAATTCATGGGAACAAAGGATTACTTCACTGTCATGTTTATAGTTACAAAAGAGGACTCAGTGGAAGCAAGGTAATCTATCACCTTATTTTTTTATTGCCTGTAATCATTGTATTTTTTATGACCCTATTCTTTCATGCACATTGATTTCTTTCATGTTGTAACTCAGAAGAGTGTAAATGATGAATGATAGTGTTCACAATTAAGCCATTAAGACAATACAATCTTAGAATAATGTGAATATATATTGTAAAAAATACAAGTCCCAAGTGAAAAAATAGTGAAAATTCATTTTTCAGTTTTCTTCTGTGACAATTACACAAAGACCTTGTATTGATCTAATTATAAGGTTATTACTGATAAACTCTCCTTTTACAATGATTCTTGAATAAGGCCATATTTTCCTCTATTTTGGCATCTTCTAAACAATTTTCATTTATTTTAAAATGTCTCATGAAAAGTTGTTTGTTTCTTTGAACTTCTAAAATGTTTTAGATAACAGTGTTTAATACTTCATAAGCCAAACATGACCCTGCTGCTGTGAAGTTATTTCTGACACATGATCATGCTTTCTTGATTTTGGAGATTGAAATCTTTATGGGAGATTGCCTGTCTTTCTTCTTTGGAAAAGCTGATGGACTAGAACCACTGAACTTTTGGTTAGTAGCTCAACAGGTGGCACAATATGCCATCTGGCTTCATTTTCTAAGTACTACAAGATTATTTGAGAAGTTTATCCCATAGTTAATTTTATAATCAAAGAAGGAAATAGACTTTACTTTTTTTTTTATTGTAATTTCTTTTTGGTTTATACTTTTCACGCTTACCATTATGTTTTACCTAGTACAAAGATATTTGACTGTGTGGATCACAACAACTCATGACTAAACATGAGAAGAATGAGAATCTCAGAACACTGAACTGTGCTTATGTGATACTTATGCTTGGACCAGGAGGCAGTGGTCAGAACAGAGCAAGGAAACACTGCATTATTCAAAATCAGGAAGAAAGTATGTCAGGAATGTGTCTTGCCTTAATACCCTTTCAATCAGTGTGCAGAACTGATCATTAGGGAGGCTGGACTTTATGAGGAAGAGTGTGGCATCAGGATTAGAGACTCATCAACTACCTGCATTATGCCGATGAAACAACCTTGCTTGCTGAAACTGAGAAGGACTGAAACATTTGTTGTGGAGGATCAAGGACTATAGTCCTCAATATGGATTGGAGCTCAACATCAAGAAGACAAAAGATTCTTATCACTGGGCCAAATGGCAGCTCCTGATAGATGGAGAAGAGATTGAGGTTGTTAATAATTTCACCTTGTTTGGCTCCACAGTCAATACTCTTAGCACCAGCAGGCATGAAATTAAAAGGGGAATTGCATTGAGGAAATCTGCTGTCAAGAAGCTTCCCAAACTGTTAAAGAAAAATGAGTTCATTCTAGAGACTATGGTGCACCTGATCCAGGCCATGGTGTTCAATATTAGTTGCTATGCATCAGATATTTGATCAATGACTAGGGTTGGCAGAAGAAGAATTTATGCCTTTGAATTGTGGTGCTGGAGAAGAGTCTTGAACAAACCCTGGGCTGCCAGGAGAACAAATAGATCTGTCCTGAAGGAAGTGAAACCGATTTTCTAATTGGAGGCAAAGATTTTGAAGCTCTGTCTCACACACTTTGGGCATGTGGCCAGAGGGGACTTGATTCCTGGGAAAGGACTTCATGCTCAAAAGGATGGAAAGACAGTGCAAGAGAGGAAAACCCCAGATGAGGTAGATTGACACAATAACTGACGCAATGGGGTTGAATGTGTTGGAGTCAGTAAGACTGGCTCAGGATAGGGCAGAGTTCAGAGCTATTGCATATAGGATTCCTATTAGTTGTGGGTGACTGATGGCACTTAGCAACAACAACAAACAATCCTCATAGAGCACTCATTGATTAATTCATTTCAAATATTTATTGAACATCAACTATGTACTAGCCAGTTTTCTAATTTTTTTAATTCATAGTTTTATAGTATTATAACTACTACTCTTAATAAGTTAATATTTTTATGTTAAATATATATTAACATTTTTATATAAAATAATAGAGAATTAGTTAATTCTATCTAATAAGAAGTGTAAATAGTTCAAGAGAGAAATATACAGGACATTATTATATTCATTGACAGACAATATTTTTATTAGTTTTCATACAACCACTCATATTATGTTTTAAAATACCAGTTACAATTGACTAAAGATTTTTATCAATTCATCTCCTCAAGTCTTCACTGCACCTGGCCTCTTCCTTCACCCTACCCACCCATCCACTAATGTCTGATGCCTTCATATTTTCTTGTATATTCCTTCATTTAATTTGAGAAAAATACTTCAATACATCGTTATATGCATTTATCATAAAGTGGATGTTTTAATTGCTATTGTATAGTTTCAGGACAACTGAATTGCTGATTGAAGAGTTAACTACAATTTTCATTGTCATGACTTTTGCCAAATATTTTCAGAAAAAATTTTAACACAAATTTATACACTTTTCCCATACATCTTAATTTTGGCATTAAAATATATTGCACTCTAATGTTGTCTGTATTTACAAATACAAAGGGCTTTGGATGTGGAACTAATCAGTACTTAATCTGCCTAATAATAATTTGGAATTGTTGTTTTGTAAACCAGTTGATCATATCTTCTTTTTTGTTTCTATTTTTGTTTGGCTTTTAAAAGTGAACATTGGTAAACAGTTTGTATATATATGTTGTTGTTAGATACCATTGAGTTGAATACAACTCATAGTATCCCTATGAACAACAGACCTAAACTCTACCTTATCCTATTCCATCATCCTGTTTTAAATACTTTATACTTTGAACAATAAAATATTAAAGCAATACAATTTTAAAGTGCTTCAAAAAATCACTATTTCCTCTGAAATTCTTTTTCAGATAACATTTGATTCTTCAAAGTACTCTTTAAATCTCTGTTCTAATTGCTCTGTCTTCTCTAGTAGTACATTTTTCAGGAGACTAATACTTTTTTCAAAAAATTTTATTTTTCTTTATTATTTTGTGTGTGTATGTGACTGGTACAGGAGGAGATTGTTCCTCCTCCAGCAGAGCATCTGGTGGATTTGAACCATGCACCTCTGGGATTGCAGTACACCTCCTTGCCGGGATAGCAGTACACCTCCTTGCCACTAGGCCACCAGAGCTCGCCAGACTAATACTTTTTAATAATGTGTATTGATTGGCATTTAATAAAGTATAGTGTATTGACAGCTGTAATATATGTTAATACACAATTATTACAATACAAAATTGATTATGACAATATAGAGTGACAATTAGCAAAAATATTTGATTATATCTGTTTTCAGAGATGACACAGAATAACTACTTTTTTTCAAAAAACACCTTAAACTCATTGCCATCTACTCAGAATCAACTCATAGTCAATTCTCTTGTGCGCATACAAGGCCATACATTTCATGGGAGAATATTGCTCATATTTCTTGAATGGAGCAGTTGATGAATTCAAACCCCTATACATATATGATCTTTTTGTTAGCACCACAACTCCCTATAGACTATCCTACCAGAGCTTGTATTTACGGTTGTATTATATAAATTCCTACATTTGGAAATATTTATGCATTTAAGTCTTGGTAAAATTTAAAATGTCATTAGGTAAGACATAATTTGTGGTCCACTATCATATCCCCTTTTGAAATGCAAATCATTTTTATTTAGAAAATGTAACTAACTTGTTCATTCAAAATTGAAAAAATTACTATCATACTATTGTGCTTCTACAGAATTGACTTTTTGTTACTTTCTTTGATTGAGGAAAATATCTACTGAATTCTTATATTATAAATCATTATTGTATATATTTTAATCTTTTATATAACCTATAATCTTTTTGAATAAAACAAATGCTAAGAGTGGTATGGGAAGATAATTCACAGACTTTATTATGAGGAGGGACACGAAGGCTCAGGGCTCTTATAGTTTTCTTTTCATCACAAGGGGGTGTCAGTAGATGGGACTTGACAGATGAATTGGGTGCCTCTGACTCATAGTCCACCAGCATTTGGGCATGCTGGAATTTCAAAATGGTCTAGGGTCTCAGGCCTGGGGTCTTCGGGACAAATTTTGATTGATTTTGGATGAACACTCTTTAGAGTGGTGCAGGAGTGGTCTGTGTATTTGCTTTACTGAACTAACAGAGTAGCTGTGATGATGGACAACTGTGCGGTAGCTGTGTAAAATACCA
>NW_006399758.1:30744603-30754091 GCF_000299155.1 Elephantulus edwardii | reverse complement strand
TATAGCCCTTGATTGGGCCCAGGAGCCGACTGCTACTACTATTTTGGAGCAACATTCTTCCAAGTTGTCCAGCACTCCTCTGTCAATTTGCTGTACTGTGGTAATCTGGGTTTGCTGTGGAGCTGAACTTCGTGCCATTGGGGGGTCAAATGCCATAACTGCTGCCCATGGTGGACAGTGTTTGGTGGAGCTTTCAGTTTAAGACAGGTTTGGAAGCAACAGTGGCATCCACTTCCTAGTTCTATAAACCTAGAGAAACGACAATAGTTATAGAAAGGTTTCAGGCTTTTGGTTCATTGGGTCTCTATGAGTTATGCTTCACTCAATAGCAATCAACAACAATATTATGAATAAAATAAAAAATATGAAAATGTGTTTAATCTTTCTAATACAACAAATTTTTAAATATTTATACTTGTACTTTTGCTTTAACCACCAGTTAATTTAGAAAAAAATTATTACCTCAATTCTAGCAATTATACAGAACCATATCCTATAGATGTATATATTGTATAACTTCTATTATTCTATTTTTGTTATCTTCTTCCTATAAATTTGTTTTTTCTTTGCAAGTGTCATCAAAAGTGAGGATGGCAAAACTTCAGCCCACTTCAGACATATTATCAGGGGAGACTAAGCTTTGAGAAAGACCATTTTTGGTAAAGCAAAAAAAGGTCAGGAAGAAAAACAAAACAAAAAAACACCTTTAATGGAGTAGATCGACATAATACCTGTAACAGTGGGCTCAATTATAGCATAACTGTGAGGAGAGCCCAAAACTGAACGATGCTTTGATTCTACAAACATTTGTTGAGAATTATAACTAGCTTGAAGGCATCTAAAACAAGGACACCAGGATTTTAATATTTGTTGTCTGACACATTGTTTTATATTTTCATACATATTTCATATATTCATTACTTACTAAATCTTTTATGACTAAATTATTTTAGCTTATACTTTTTTGTATGTGACATAGTATTTTTCTCACTAATGTAATCTTTGCCACTTACAATGGATTTTTAGAAATGTTATAAGACTCACTTATGCACCAGTGAACTCCAGAGGTAGGGATACACAGAGTGAGGGATAGAGAAAGATGGTTTTGTTTTATCTTTCTTTTTTAATTCGAGCCAAACTTTTTAAAATACTTGACAGTGCATGTAGGTACTCTGCACTGGCTGCCCATGATTATTTAGAAATCCAATTGGAAAAATATGTCCAAACATTTAATTATGAGGTGTTTTTTTAAGGATATGTGTGTCGACTTTTTTCTCAGAAAATAATTTATCTACTGGAATGGTATCTAATGCCAAAAATTGCACCTTCTAGTCACATGAAAGAAATAGAAAATATATTTATGAGTATTATCTTTTTGAATAGAAGCCCAAAGAGGCAAATTGTAGTAAAACGAATGCATATAAATTATAAATTATTATAGTTGCTATTTTTTTCATTGGCAAATGTACTTTTTTATGTGGTAAATGTGCCTTACATTTTCAATGATATTGTTCTATGTAATTAGAATGGTGTCTAGTACTGCTTCTTTATGGTTTTTGAAAACAAAATATTACTTGTACATACTATTTATCTCCAATTAAAAAAATAATTATTTCCCACCTCCATCCATGAGACTTTATTGTTTCTGGAATGAGATCAAGGCTTCATAAAGGAGGTAGATATTTAATTTATTGATATGAAAGAGGAATAGATCTGGTTTAAGGATCTGAAGATAGTAATGGCTCAGGTCACTGTGGAATAAAATAGAGAAGGAAACCAGAGCTGCAAAGAATTCTTTGTTTAAGGATGTGCTTTTGCCTCTTTGAATTATTTTCACTATTGATTGACTCATGTTCTGGGCATTGTTAGAGCCACTTCGTTTCCTTTTGATTTATTTTTACCTGCTCAGCACTTTTTGGTAGTTGTGCAATATTTCACACTGATCAAGGCTGCCTTTATTGACTGAATCTAGTAATCCTTTGATAAAAGTGAGGGTCAGAATGACAGCTTCGAAAAGAGAAGAGACAAAGCATGGATAATGAAAGTACTGCAGTTAAAAGACTTACTTCTCATTTTTCTCACTTCATCCTTAGTGTGTGTATGATTGTAAATCAATTTCTGGCTTATAAAAATAGTATACTTTGAGAGGTTGGGATGGTTAGGAAAGCTAGAAAACACAAAAGAACATGTGCAGTAATGTACATGAAGAAATATTTTCCCTATTAAATTCACTAGTGAAAACATTAAGGGCATTTTAAAATTCCTCATCTATTGATTGTGCCTCCGTAAGTGGATTAATGTGAGTTCAAGAGCTTCAGTTTAAATAATATGAGGATTCTCTGAACTTTGGTGACTTCAGCTTAAATATTAGGAAGTAGTTTTATAACTTCCCTTATTCAGTAAGTAATAATAGTAAAGAAGAAATTAGACTTGAAGTTGTGTCTGTTCTGTTAGAAGGATATGTACATTATTTCTTGTGATCAAATTAAATTTGCTCTTTAGGTAACCCTTAACTTCAGTGAAGATTTGCAATCATGCACTTGCAAAATAAAAGGTCACTTTCAAACTGCAAAAACAAACAATTTTAGCTTCTGTGACATACTGGCGTTTTGTTTTGTATGCTGTATATACTTGATGCATATTGTCTAATTTAATTTTTTTCTAATTTACTTTTAAAGTTAAAAACGAAAGGACAGATGTTGGTGAGCTTCTGTGTGCTCAAAATGGAAATGTATCATTAGCTCATTATTATAATAGTAGCAATAAAATCTACTTTCTCTGGCTCCACAAAAACCAAATCATTTGTCGGGAGGTCCATTCTGATTCATGATGTCTACTACTACTGAGTAGAACTGCCTTAGAAGGGGTTGAAAAGCTAGTGGTTATGAACTGCCAACCTTTTGGTGAAAAGCTAAACACTTAATCACTCCTTCTTCTTAAAACTTATTTACAATATATTATCTTTTTAAAATAATATGATTCCTTATAACTTTGGAAGTACAATATATTGCCTTTAACTAGAAAAGAGAACAGAGAACCAAATTAATACAACTCTACATTACAGATACTCATTTACCAGTGTTAGTATTTGCAGTCTGGAAACCTTTTGAAGGGTTGCCATAGGTCTTAACCAACTTTCCACCAGTATGGTCTTCATCATCCCTAAGAAAACTGATGATCCATACAGAGTTCAGCTATTGATAGAGTTTACCAAATTTTACGATATAATATCAAATTTAAATAACTTGAAACAAGTTGATTTCACATGCAAGCAAGATTCTACCGAAGATTATCCAAAAACGACTGGAACAGCGCATCAGCAGAGAACTGCCAGAAGTCCAGGCTGGGTTTAGAAAGGCTCATGGTACTAGGGATATTGTAGCTCACGTCAGGTGGATCTTGGCTGAAAGCAGAGAATACCAGAGGAATGTCTATCTGGGTTTCATTGACTATGCAAAGGCGTGCGGATCATAACAAAACTGGCTGACTCTGAGAAAAAATGGGAATCCCAGAACACTTGATCGTTCTAATGCGAAACCTACACTTGGACCAGGAGGCAGTCGTCAGAACAGAGCAAGGGAACACTGCATGGTTCAAAATTGGGAAGGGCGTACGCCAGGGATGCATCCTATCTCCATACCGTTTCAACCTATATGCAGAACAGATTATGCGGAGGCTGGGCTCTATGAGAAGAAGTGTGGTGTCAGGATTGATGGAAGATCTATCAACAATCTGCGATATGCAGATGATACAATCCTGCTTGCTGAAACTGAAGAGGACCTGAAGCGCTTGCTACAGAGGTTCAAGGACCGCAGCCTCCAATATGGATTGAGGCTCAATGTCAAGAAGACAAAAATTCTCACCACTGGACCAATTGGCAGCATCAGGATGGATGGTGAAGAGATTGCGATTGTACACAGCTTTAGTTTGCTTGGCTCCACAGTCAACATTCTTGGTACCAGTATCCAGGAAATTAAACGGCACATTGCCATGGGAAAGTCTGCTGTTAGGGACCTCTCCAACGTACTGAAGAGCAATGTTATCTCTCTGGAGACTAAGGTGCATCTGATACAGGCAATCACTTGTTAAGCATCAGAGAGTTGGACAATGACCAAGGAGGATAGAAGGAGAATTGATGCCTTTAAGCTGTGGTGCTGGAGAAGAGTATTGAGAGTACCATGGACTGCTAGGAAAACAAACAGATTCATCCTGGAATGGGTTAAACTGAGTGGCTCCTTGGAGGCAAGGATTCTGAGGCTCTGTCTAACAAACTTTGGACATGTTGTGAGGAGAGACCGGTCCTTAGAGAGGGACATCATGCTGGGGAGGGTGGAGGGACAGCGCAGGAGGGGAAGGCCCTCTATGAGGTGGATTGATTCAGAGACTGGGATAATCGGAATGGGAGTGTCAGAGACAGTGCAATTTGCACAGAACAGAGCAGAATTTAGGGCTGTTGTACCTAGAGTCGCTATGAGTTGCAAGCAACTCGACAACACATAACAACAAGTGTTTATTATAACATAAAAATGAATTCATAGCAATTATTCAAATTCTTATTTCTGTGAAAATAACGTTCTTCAAGAACAAAGATTCTGTTTGACACTAATTTCATTGCAAATAAAAACTTGAAATTGTGATTTAATGATGTCTCGTTAGCTTACATGAAAATACAAAGGATAACATCTTCTTTTTTCATATTAATTCTTCAAAAGGTCCTTATAAGGTATAATAAGCAAGGAAGGTAATTTAGAAAATGACCAATCACTAATTTGTAATAGTCTTATAATTTAAAAACAAAGCACAACCAAATAATGTATTGTTGTTGTTTTTATTACTTAATATTTTTTTATTAATTTCAATAGTTAAGATCTGTCTGGATTTTGGCAAACAGGATTTATGTCTTTATATGTTTGGTTGCTTTTTTGTTGTTCACCATCGAATCAGATCCAACTGGCACAGGAAGATTCCTCCTCCTCATCCAGTGGAGCATCTGGTGGATTTGAACCATGCACCATCAGGATTGCTGCACAGCGTCTTGCTACCATGCCATCACAGCTCCAAACAGGATTTGTTTTTATTGAAAGAATTGGCTGGACAGAATAGGTGAGAAATAAAACAAAACTCTAAATCTTATAGTTAGCCATGCAAGCTTCTATTGTAAGTCATATCTTAGAAGAAAGAATAGAAAATTTATCAAAATAAATTAATTTTATTTTATTAAAAAGAAATATATACTGCATGAGTTCCTTGTTTTTCAATGCTGCATAGTATTCCATTGTGTGGATATACCACAGCTTCTCTATCCATTCGTTTGTTGATGGGCCCTTAGGCTGCTTCCAACTCTTTGCTATTGTAAACAAAGCTGCAATAAACATGGGTGTGCATATATCTGCTTGGATGCAAGGAACTCATGCAGTATTATTCAAAGTGGGTGACCCTGGAGGACATTATGCTGAGTGAAATATCTCAGGCACAAACGGACAAATACTGCATGGTGCCACTGTTGTAGAATGGGTCTGACATCAGGGTGTGGGTATGACAGAAAAAAACTGGATAAATTATGTATATTGAAACAGATGAGGGAAAGAACAGATTAGAAGTGATATATGATTGAGTATTATGGTTAGCACAGGAATCCAGAATTAAGGTTGCATAGAGAAGTGTATTAGGGGTGGGGGGTGGGGGGAAGGGACGTGGGAATTGTATACTAATGAAGGAATTTTTTTCTTTTTTTTTCTTCTCTCTCTTTGGAGGGGGAAGCTAGCTGGTGGGGAGGGGTGGGAAGGGAGAAAATTGCGGCAATGAATGAATGGAAATCCAAAACCTCTGAAAAAAAAAAAGAAATATATATCATAATAATTGAGTATAGGTCTACAATATACACATTATATATGTAAACGTATGGATCATAAAAGTTGTGGCTGGCATTGAGGAGGATAGGAATATCAGAACACTTAATTATACTTATGCAAAACTTATACCTAAACCAGAAGGTAATGGTCTGAACAGTGTATGGAACCATTGCATGGATTAAAATCAAGACAGATGAACTTCAGGGCTGTACTTATTTAATCTGTATCCAGAAAAGATGATTTGAAAGGTTGAGGTTTAGGAAGAAGAAGGTGACATCAGAACAAAAGGAAGTCTCAGAACATCCTGTGGTATGCAAATGACACAACCTTGTTCCAGAGGAAGACCTGAGGTATTTATTGCAGGAGGTCAAAGACTACAACAGACAATGTAGATTACATCTCAACATCAAGAATACAGTAAACCTTGCTACTGTGCCTCAAGGCAGTATCATGATTGATAGAGTGAAGATCAAAGTGGTTAATAACTTTATCTTGCCTGGATCCACAATCAACATTCTTGGCAATGACAGTCAAGAAATCAAAAGACATGTTGCAATGGGGAAGTCATCTGTCAAGGACCTCTCAACGTTACTGAAGAGCAGTGAAGCCAGTTTAAAGGCTAAAATGTATCTGATTCAAGCCATGCCCCTTCAATTGCTTCCTATGCATCTGAAAGTTGAACACTGACAAAGGATGACAGTAGAAGAATTGATGCCGTTGAGCTCTGGTGTTGGAGAAGAATACTCAATACTCCATGCACTGCCAACAGTACAAACAAGCATGTCTTAGAGAACGTGCATCCAAAGTGATCCTTTGAGGAAAGAAGGATGGAACTCTATCTCGCATACTTTTGCTATGCTGTTAGAAGAGCCTAGTCCCTGGAAAAGGACATCATGCTTGGAATGGTGGAAGGTCAGAAAGAGAGGAAGACTTTCAACAAGATGGATTGACATAACAGCTGGGTGTTGGGGATGGAACAGGACAGGAGAGGACAGGACAGGGTTCAGGTCTGCTTTTCATAGGATTACTATGAGTTGTGTTCAATTCGATGACACCTGATAACAACAATAAATAATGAGTAAGATCTGGTGACTTTGTGGGTAAGAAACTGTACAGCAAACCCAGAGGAATGTACTTCCAATCCACTAGCTGTACCAAGAGAAAAAGATGAATCATTTGCTCCCATGTAATTTATACCCTCTAGAAACTCTGGAAGGGCAGATAAGAGTCAGTTCCAAATTGGTGGCAATGAATTGAAAAATTAAGAAAACTAACATACTTGGTAAAGTGTGATTTAATACTATTTAGCAAGGGACTTCTGGGTCTAAAATGTCTAGGGAGTTGTGCTGCTAATCCAAGTATAGTTTCTCTCTAGTGTTTGGAATCTACCAGTGGTTTTTCCAGAGGCAGATGGGCAGTCTCTTCCTGTATGATTTATAACCTCTGAAAACCAACTGGTGAGTCAGTTATGAGTCCATTCTGATCGATAGCAATAAGCTTTTTAGTATTTAACAATGTTGTTCTTCTTATATGCTGTCAAGTCAACTGCCACAGCAACCCTATGCAAAAAAGCTCTGACCCTGCTCTATGCTGAGCCTATCTCACTCTTTCTGGTGTATCTACCCTCATTTTCCCAGTTACTGTGTCAATCTATCTCATCTGGGGTCTTTGTCTCCTGTGATGTCCCTCTATGATGTCCCAGCATGATATCTTTCTCCAAGTTCTGGTCCTTCTTGGCAACATGCTCAAAATAACTTTTTACCTATTCCATTCAGTAGCTGTTAAGTACCCTCATAGACATTGTGAGAATTTGGGAGATCTTATTTTACCATATGTTATTGGGA
The DNA here is from genome assembly GCF_000299155.1 of Elephantulus edwardii. Taxonomy (NCBI): domain Eukaryota; kingdom Metazoa; phylum Chordata; class Mammalia; order Macroscelidea; family Macroscelididae; genus Elephantulus; species Elephantulus edwardii. The sequence goes on along the minus strand of NW_006399758.1, from coordinate 30,746,395 downwards.
ATTTCTTTAAATGACTTGGGATCTACCATGCTGACTTATAAAATGACAGAAAGTAAGTTTAAAGATAAAACCACAATGTAAAAAGTTAAAAAATGAATACAGTGGATGCACCTCACAAGAGGGAGCCACCTTTCAACTAAAACATTCTTATAAAAACAGAAATCATTTTATTTTCTTTCTTTTGAAGAAGGGAACAAGTTTTAATAAACAAATAAATAATAGTTTCAATAATAAAATCAGTGCTCTTGATCAATTTCATAGGATTGTGCTTACCTATTTTATAATTCAGGAGAAAAGTTTAACTGATGATTTGAAAGAAGAAATTTGAAAGTTACAGAGAACGTTTACTTTTGTGATACCTACATTGTCCCTTTCAGAAAAAAATGATTTGACATTTGATCTGCTAAAGCCAGTCAGGATCTACTGATTGCTTGATGTGTTGATTAAAGAGTTTATTGACTTCCATTTTCAAGGAATCAGAAGAATTTAAAGCAAACTTTTAGGAGAGTGTGTCAAATAAAAATAAATAACTGATTATTAAAATTTTATCTCATTAGGCTGGAATACTTAATATTATTTGTACTTTTAAATCACAAGGAATAATCTCTTAAATCAACTCTCTAGGAAAGATTGTTAGTCAACCCTAAGTGCAATCGAACTAAATCCTGTTCTATTCTGTGCCATCCTTACACTTCTTGACACATGAGAGCCCACTGCAGCAGTCACAATATCAGTCCACCTGATTGAGAGTCTTCCTATCCCTCATCAGCCTTTCCAGGAATCCTATCCCTCTCTGAGAAATAGCTCCTCCTAGCAACATGCCTGAAGTATGTTAGGTGAAGCCTCATCATTTTTTGCCTTCAAAGACCACTTCATCTGCACCCAAGACAGCCATCTTTGTTCTTTTGGCAGACCATGGGCTGTCCAGTATTCTTCTCCAGCACCACACCTCAAAGGAATCAAAGGTATCTTCTGTCATCCTTATTCGTTGTCCAGCTTTCAGATGCATAGCAAGTGATTGGAAAGGCCATGACCTGAATAGAATGAACCTTAGCCCTCAAACTGACATCATTACTCTTCAATAATTTGAAGAGGTTTCTAACTGCAGACTTTCCCAGTGTAATACATCTCCTGATTTCCTGGCTGATGGTACTAAGGGTGCTCATTGTGGATCTAAATAAGGTTAAGTTGTTGACAGTTTCAATCTTCTTCTATCATAATGTTGCCTATTGGCTCAGTGGTTAAGAACTTTTATTCTTTTTACATTGAGATGTGATCCATACTGAAGGTTGTGTTCTTTAGTCTTCTGCTACAAGGGTTTCAAGTCTTTTTCACTTTCAATAAGCAATGTTGTGTCATCTGCATAATGCAGGTATTGATGAGTTTCCCTCTGAGCCTGATGTCACATTCCTCTTCATGGAGTCCAGCTTCTTGAGTAATTTGCTCAGCATACAGATTGAATAGGTATGCAGGGATGCAACACTGAGAGATTCCTTTCTTTATTTTAAACCATATAGTGTTCCCTTGCTCTGCTCTTACAATATCCTGGTCTAGGTATAGGTTTCACATGAGCACAATTAAGTACTCTGGGATCCCCATTCTTCTCAATGTTAGCCATAACTTGTTATGATCCACACACTCAAGTGCCTTTGCATAGTCAATAAAGTATAAAGAGACATTCTTCTGGTATTCTATGCTTTCAGCCAGGATCTGTCTAGCATCAGCAAAGATATCACTGGTGCCATGGACACTTTTTCTCCTGCAGAGGAACTTGAGGATTTGAATCAGATTG
>NW_006399758.1:30742808-30743326 GCF_000299155.1 Elephantulus edwardii | reverse complement strand
GAGAACAAACAGTTTTGTCCTGGAGAGGGTGAAGCCGGACTGCTCCTTGGAGTCCAGAATTCTGAAGCTTCGTCTTACATACTTTGAGCATGTTGCAAGGAGGGACTGGTCCTTGGAGAGGGACATCATGTTTGGGAGAATGGAGGGACAGTGCAGAAGAGGAAGACCTTCGATGAGATGGATCGATTCTATGAGTGGAGTGGTGAGAAGGAGTGTGTTTGGGATGGCGAGATTAGCACAGAACAGAACAGCATTTATGGCTCTTGTACAAAGGGTCACAAGCGACTTGATGGCACATAACAACAACAACAACAACATTTCAAAAGTTTTTAGTGCATTCCTCAAGGTAGGGAGTCCTTTATACATTTTAGTCATTTTTTTCCTTATGTATAAATGAAGGTGACAATGTGACCTATAAATTATTTATCCCAAAGAAAGGTGACCCAACAGAATGTGGAAACTACAGAACAATCTCACTGATTTCACATGCAAGCAAGATTTTACTGAAGATTATCCAA
>NW_006399758.1:30739518-30742708 GCF_000299155.1 Elephantulus edwardii | reverse complement strand
GAGGCAGTGCGATTGGCACAGGATAGAGCAGGGTTTAGGGCTGTTGTACATAGGGTCACTATGAGTCGCAAACGACTCGAAGGCACATAACAATAACAACATTGAAATGTCAATCGTCCATTATATCATTATATTAATTGCCATGGAGTCAATTGTTGTTGTTGTTATGTGCTTTCGAGTCGTTTGCCACTCAATTGGAAGAGCCTTTATAGATATTTCAAAGTTGTTATCTTTTCATAATCATTGCTCCTGAGTGCTGCACTGTGTTCCATTGTGTGAATGTACCACAATTTCTCAATCCATTCAATTGTAGTTGGACATCTGGGCTGTTTTCATTTGTCATAATGATGAATAATGCTGCTATGAACATTGGTGTACAGCTCTCCATTTTTGTCTCAGTACTAATTTCCCTGGAGTATATTCCTCTAAGTGGGATAAAAGAAAATGCAGGAGAACGATTGTATGGAAGACAATGTGAATGAAAATTAGAAGATTAGTTTGAAATGCAGTGCATATAAACTTTGTAAGCAAACGAATGTAAAAGATAAAAATGGAAAAGCTGTTATCTTTCAGAAATAGATTACCAGGCGACATCTGAGGCTCCGCTGGTTGGATATGAACAACCAGCCTTTCACTTAGTAGTCCAGCAATTAGGCATTTATGTCATTGAGACACTCCAATAAAAATGAGAAAGCCTCCTTACCCAACTAGCTAAGAAATGAAGATAAAACATGTAGAAGAAAGTTACTGATTTTATCAGGGGTGAAATAGATGTACTAATTTGACTTGAGAAATATTGACTGTCTGGATTTCATAGTTTTCTTTCTTTCATATCTCAGCTATTAATCATAGAAATAGTTTCAGTCAAATTATTATAAAAATGATGAATAGTTGAAGTTGATTTTATTTAAAATACCAATTATACCTTAAGGATGTATTTTTAAAAAATATTCTGTGGATATAATTTCCTTACAGACTTTAAAAAGTTCAGAAACATTTTTATTTATAATTTCCCTAGTTATAAGCATGTCTACTTATTGTTGTTGTTGATTAAATGATATTCTAAACAGGTTTAAAGATACTTGGGAAGACTAATATATAGTACTTATTTTCAACACAGAAATGTTCTATTTGAAATGGTTCAATTTGCATAATAGTTGCTTAACATAGGCTTGCCCATTTTGTTGTTAATTTTTGTTGCTGAATTAATTTCAAATATTTTATCTTTCTTTAAAGGTAAGGTAGTATGATGTGAATAACAGCGATGAGACTGAGAACTATTTACAGAAAAATTAAAGCTATTTTACATAATTAATTCATATCTGCTTTTCCAAATTTAGGTCACATTTTGGTTCCCACAACTTAATTGAATATTTTGTTCTCTAGAATCTTCTCTAGGTTTATGCTTAATCAGAACTTTAGGTATAGAAATCTTACAATAATGTCTATTATAACTTAACTTTTTTTATTCAGGTTGCACAGGAGAAGCTAGGAATTTCAATATATAACTTCAAAGTTTGAATTTTACATAGAAGTTTCTAATCAAAAGAATTTTGAGTAAGATCTAATTCATTTTGAGACTCTTTCAAACGTCATTTCTTTCAAGAAATATGCCATTATCATTTTTTTTTTAAATTCAAACTTATGAAGACATCCTTTGTGGAAAATATCTTGACTTTTAATAAGGTGTAACTTGGAAAGTCAGAAATGTAGAGAGATGCTATATATTCATTATAAGATTATAAAATAATAAATAACTTGGAAGACTTCTTTGTGTTTGGATTTAGACTGCAATTCTATTTTATTTCACTCTTTTATTAAGCAGTATTTTTCCTGTAATGAAACAGTTCAGAAAAATCCACAGTTCCTCTTAAAAGAAATTTAGGCTATAATAAAAACATTTTATTTCATTAATTTTTATTGTCATCACTCAGAGAGTGAACCTTCTCCCTACTCTTTCATCAATTTAATTAATATATTCTGTAATCTCCTTTAACAGTTTACAAGACCTTAAGATCTTAAGAGAATTCAATTTGTGAGCAAAAAGCTTGTGGAAATTATTCAATACTCAGTTTATAACACTTCACAACAGAAATAGGGAGTTTATTGTCCACAATTTATATAAAGATCCGTGTAACACTAAAAACAATTTTGTTTTTAAAAGATGCTAAGATTCATTCGATGAAAAAAAAAAATCCATTGCTGTTAAGTCCATTTAGACTCATCTGACCTTATAATGCAACTTAGAATGGCCCTATAGGGTTTCAAAAGCTCGATATTTACACAGAGTGGCTATTAATTTCAAACATGACCTTTGGTTAACAATTGAGACTTAACCACCACACTACCAGAACTACTTAGAATTCCTTACTATTGCTATTTGATATTGAAATTACTTCTATTGGTTATAGTAACAATGCAATGGCTATCATTCATGCTTTTGGAGAAAAGGTAGGCCGTTTGGGTTTGTTTTGGTTTGTTTTTTTCCTGTCTTTTAAACATTACCATTCTGACATAGCTAAAAAGCTGAATACTAGTGAAATTGTTGTTTATTATTTTGGGGTGTTGTGGGGTTTTTCTTAGTGACTTATTTTCATTTTCTCTTCACATCTTCCCATATGACTAGGAGTATTGTATGTTTACTTTCAAGATGGAATAACCATTCATTCTGGCTGAAGAAAAAACTAATTTTCCAAACATCTGTCAAAGTATACTTCTACATGAAGAATTGTGTTGTTATGTGCTAACCTTAAATGACCAGCCAATATATAATGATGATCATTATAGCCTTAACTCGTCTACCAAATGGTTTATAAATGGGAGGATGGTGCAATGGTTGAAAAAAATCAGATTATTCAAACTCACAAACTCATTGTCATCAAGTTGTAACCAGGTGATAACTGGGCCTCTAGAGGGCTTTTAAGTCTGTACAGCCAGCACCCATGGGGGAGATTGCCCAAATTCCTGCCTCAGAGCAACTGGTGGATTGAACAACCAGAGAAGCACAGTTTTTAAGTTAGCAGGGCAAATCCTTACAGAGATGCATAAGACGTTACTTTTCTATTACACTGGGCTAAAAACATGAAAAGTATCATACTGCTTTTATTTCACCTATGTTGTTGTTGTTGTTATGTGCCGTCGAGTCGCTTGCGACTCATAGCGACCCTATGTATAACAGCCCTAAACTCTG
>NW_006399758.1:30727967-30736437 GCF_000299155.1 Elephantulus edwardii | reverse complement strand
GTATATTTGAACCTCCAACTTGATGAATAATAAGTGTCAAATTTGAATATTTGTGCTACATATGCCCTAAATATATGAAAGAGTGTAACAAGCGTTTTGGTTGTACTTTAATCTACATAAATTTTGTTTGTTCATTTGGCAGGCCATAGGGTTTTCAACACTCTGCCAACACCCAATTCAAAGGCATCACTTTTTATTATATCTTCCTTATTCATTATTCAACTTACAAATATAGATGCGTAGAAAGCAGTTGAAAAGATCATGGCTTGAAGCAGTTGCACCTTAATTATTACACTGGTTTTCTGGTTTTTCGTAATTTAGGAGAAATCCTTGACTACAGATTTTCCCAGTGCAACACATCTTTTGTTTTTTGGCTGCTAAGTGTTGATTGTGGATTCAAGTCAAACTAAATCAATGACATACTCAACCTTTTCTCTACCTATAGTGATATTGGCTATTGGTGCAATGGTGAGTTGTTTTTCTTTTATGTGCAAATGTAACATATATTGAAGGCTATACTCTTTTATCTTCTGCAAGAAATACTTCAAGTATTTCTTTTTTTTTAACTTTCTGTAAGAACACTTGCATTATCTGGAAAATCTAGGTTATTGGTGAGTCTTCTTCTAATCTTGATGCCACATTCTTCTACATGTCCTGTCTCTCAAGACTTACTCTGCATACAGCCTGAATAGATACAGAGAAAATATACAAGTCTGTCACATACTTGAGTTTAAACCATGTAGTATTCCATTGCTTTCTTCAGATAACTTCTTCTTGACCTACATACAGGTTTTGCTTGTATTTAATTAGAGTTGTAGGGTTTTCATTCTTCTCAGTGTTTGACTATTTCAATATAGACAGTGGTATAAGTAGCTGACATCCTACAAACTCTTTTTGTAACATGTTTAGATAGCATAAGAAATTCTAAAGAAAAAGAAGACCTTGATTATTTCTCTTTGACTTATAAAAGGATTAAACTATATATAAAAAAAGAGAAAAATGAATTTTCTGAAGAATAGAAAAATAAGAAAAGTTCCATACCAATGTGGGCAGAAATAACACTCATGCATTACTTTAAAATAGAAAAAAAAAACCAAAACAAAAAACCCCAACAAAAAAACCCCAAACAACAAAGCTAACTGATATAGTGATGACAGGTATTGAAATAAATTGATAAATCAAATACTGACTCAGAATTCCTGGTTTCACCTTGTTCTATACCATGAAAATAGTAAAGAGATTTTAAGCCTTGGAAACCTGGCAGGAATTATTGCGAGGCATCTTTGATTACATGTGACACTGTGGAATGGAGAATCTTCTTTTGCCTCTCCAAGGCAGCCTGGTTAATTTTTCAAGGGCCTGGTGAGCAGAATTGGGAGATGGTAAAAGCCAGTGTTTAAGTGAAGGCAAACTCTTCACTTCAGCTCAAAATTATCAGCAGAGACAACAATCCTGTTAATCCCATGAAAATGACCACAGAAGGTAGAACACCAAACTTCAACTATGTGACTGCTCCTTCAATTAAATCCCTGATTTGGTAAATATAAACACTAGGAAGTCTTCCTTAGTAGTAGTTTCTGATCTATAAGTAAGCAGAAATCTTTAGTCTACCAGAACCCAGGGAAATGTGAGGTCAAAAGCATTAAATATATCATTAGAGGGGCTGTGGTATTCTCTTCTGTTCTTATACTTTTACTCTCCCATTTACTGCAGCAGTAATAATGTTAATAATTTTAGTTCACACAAAGAGTCTGATATTTCAGAACACTAAGTAAGATACATAGTAGAGACTTTTTAAAGGATTGATTTTGTTTTCTTTATTTAAAGCAATAACATCCAAGAAAAAAAAAGCTGTGATCAAAATTATTCCATTCCTGGTAACCTCAAGTCTGTTAGAGTAGAGCTGGTCTCCATAAGGTTTCCCAATGCAACTTTTTTAGCATGAGCCATTTTTAGTACCTTGGACTTCAATATAATATATGGATGTGGCCATCTGTTCAGTCATATCTGTTCTTCTTATTCATATGTTCTAGTACTCATGTGTTTATTCTTATTATTAATGAGTTCTTTTCACTGCAAAGCTTCAGTACCTAAAGTTAAAGGCAATGATATAATGATTTCTATTCAGCTGAGCAAAATAGTAAAGTGGTTTAAAACTTGAGAATCTCCCTGCAAGGGTTTTAATGTTGTTTTCACTTCTCAATCCCTATGATTATCTCTTACAATCAGTATTCATATTTGCACAGCAAGCTTAAGAAGAGTTAAGAGTTTTTACTTGATTTATTAATTTTAAGAGTAATAAAAAAAGTGTACGCAAGAAAGAAGAATCTGCTACGTAATGCTGTTGTTAAGTGCTGACTAGTTGAGTATGATTCATAGCAACCCTATGAACAACAGATCTGAACCCTGTGCTATCATGTGCCAACCTACATTCTCTGACACACTCTGATTGCTGCAGTCACTGTGTCAATTCCTTTGGTAGAGGATCTTCTTCTTCGATGGCATCCCCTCACCTATCTGAGGATGATGTCTTTCTCCAAGGAATAGCCTCTCTTAACAACATGCCTAAAGTATGAGACATGAAGCTTTACCATTTTGCTTCCAAGGAATATTCTGGCTGCAACTTCTGTAAGACATATCTGTTTGCTCTTTTGTTAGTTCATAGTGTATTAAGTACTATTCTCCAACACCACAACTCAAAATACAGCAATTGTTGTTCTGTTATCCTTATTCATTGTCCAGCTCTTAGATGCATAGAAAGTGACTGAAATGATCATGGTCTGAATGAGGTGCACCTTAGTCCTCCCACTAGTATCATTACTCCTCAATAATTTAGAGAGGTTCCTGACTGCAGACTTGCCAAATACAATACGGCTGCGATCAAGAGTATTGCTTGTGGATTTAAGTAAGATGAAGCCATTGACATTTTCAGTCTTTTTTTCCACCTATCCTGATGTTGCCTTTTGGTCCAGTGTTAAGAATTTTTGTTTTCTTGACATTGAAATGCAATCTATATTGAAGGCTGCAGTGCTTGATCTTCTGCAGCAAGTGTATCAAGTCCTCCTCAGTTTCAGCAAGTAAGGTTGTGTCATCTACATCTGTAAGGTAATTGATGAATCTTCCTCCAAATATGATTCCACATTCTTCCTCATTCAGTCTAACTTTTCGAATAATTTGCTCAGCATACAAATTGAATAGGTATGCAGAAAGAATATAACCCTGAAACATTCTTGTCTTTTAAATGATGTATGTTTCTTTGTATAACAGCTTCTTGGTCTTGATATAGGTTTCAGAATGAGGCTTCTCTAAATACTAATAACTATCATAATTATCAATGTTGTGGCTGTTATTACATTATCATTGATTTGACTATAACTCATAACTCTAGAAAACACAGATGTTAACCTTGTCCTATCCTGTACCATTCTCACGGTCTCACACAGGCTCAACTCTGTTGCTACAGTCTTTGTCAAACCATATGCTTGAAAGTCTTCTCTTTGCCTGAGCCTCCACATTTACTACCACATCTTTTTCCAAGGACCAGTCCCTCTTGAAAATATGCCCAAAGTGTATAATACAAAATTTTACCATCCTTGCTTCTATTTTATCCTGGGTTGTACTTCTATGGCAGACTTCTCTGTTCTTTTAGCAGTTAGGAGATAGTCAGTACTCTTCTCCAACACTACAACTTAAATGACATCAGTTCTTCTACTGTCATCCTTTTTCATTGTCTAACATTCAGATATATAGGAAACAATTTTAAAAACCTTTATCTGTATCAGACATGCTTTAGTCTTTAACTGACATCCTCATTTTAGCACTTTGAAGAGGTCCCTGACAGCTGATATTCTCAGTGTAACATGTCATTTGCTTTATTAATTGCTGCAACCTGCTATGTACATATCTTCCATACTTAAGTCTTCCAGGTGCTGCACAGAACAAAAGAAATATATAGTTGAATGAGGGCTCTACTTTGAAAAAGAATCTGAGGAGTAAAGGTAGAGACAGAAGGTGAAGCATACAACAAGAGAGACATGTAGAATTTAGAGGGAAAGGGGAGAAGAGAGGAGCAAGGGAGAAAGAGAAGGATGACACGCATGTTGTCAGTGCTTGCTGAGAGCTTCCACCCATCCTATATTCTTTTCACACATATCCTAGTGGTCCTCCTAACCCATATCTCCATCTCTTAGCCATATATTTCATCTCGCTCCATGAAATATGAATTTTTGTAAATTCTAGACTGCTTTTTGAATGCAGATGGGAAAAATAAGAAAAATATCACGCCAGTACTTTTCTTGCTTTTGCTTCCAAACTGCAGTTGTAGGGAGGAAATGCCATAAAATGTTGAAATGGCCTATTTTGGAGATGGATAAGAAGTCTTTTAATAGGAGACTTTCTCATGCTTTGTCTTTCTGTTGGTTTAGTAAATCTGGTCATCACATTTTGTTATATTCCTTTGCTCTTACTTTCCCATTGCTAGCACAGTGCTATTTCTTTTTAAGCTCTGGCATGGAGAATGTGGAGAACTTCTGAGCTTTATTTGCAACTTAGTCTTCAACGAAGCAATTAGAAAGGTTTCGTCACTAGTTCATCTGAACCATGTGGCTAGCTAGTAGATGATTTTTAATCACTCAGAACGTTTTGTCCTTATTTTTCCCTTCTTTGTCACTTCAAACCATTTTAGAAATCTTAACATTTAAACTTTTTTTTTCTCCCTGCAAGAGAGATTCCCACTGTCACTGGCTTTATTTCCTTTATGATTGCTTTTTCATTTTTTCCTCCCTGATCCAACGTCCATCCACGGTCAGGCTACTCTGCGAATGAGGTGTGTGTTTGGACGGACAGGGAAGAACTGTGACCCCCTACCGGTTGGACTTTTTTGCCTGCTGCTCTTCTGATTATGTGTGCTGGGATGAGGCTGCTCTTAAAATGATACAAGATTAAGGCTGCTCCGAGGGGCACTGAACTGGGAGAGGACACTGGAGAGCACTGATGAATTACTGACTGGACTTACCTCACCTCAGCAGCTTATTTAGAAACTCCAGTCTTCCCAAATTTATTGTACCTGGCAATGCTCTCTCTCTCCCTCTGCATCTATCATAAGTAGAGGGAAAAGCTGACTGAGGTTTTCGATCTCTGAGGTAGTATTTTCCTCATGGACTTTCTCTAATATATTTGTTGGCAACCTCCTGTTGTGCAATCTCTTCTTGCTCCAAAAGAATGCTGTTTTTCTGGATTTCCAGCCGCCCCCCCCCCCCCCCCCCCGCCCCAGATCAGACTCAAGGTTATCCTTTAAAAGGGGAAGACCTTTTTTCTTTAAAATGTCTAGAAAAATTGTTACATTTCTTTACTGCCACAGTTGTTTCTGCTAGTTGTTTTTAAGTGCCTTTGAATCAAGGACCCCTCATAGTGGCACTATAAACAAGACATCTGAACCCTCTCTGAACCTGTACCACCCTCATTGCCACAATCACTGTATCAATCAGTCTTGCTGACAATCTTTCTCTCCTTCATTGACCTTCCACATTTCCAAATATGATGTCCCTCTGATGTATCCTCTGATAACAGCATGCCCAATGTGGGTGAGACAATGCACTTCCATTCTTGCCTCCAAGGAGTACTTTGGTTGCATTTTCTCTAAGCCTTATGTGTTTGTCCTTTTGGTTAATCCATGGAATATTCAGTATTCCTCTCCAACACAATAACTTAAAGTCATTCATTCTTCTTATGTCATCCTTATTCAATGTCCAGCTATAAGATGCATAGCAGGTTATTGGAAAAAACAAACTTGACTCTGGCTTACCTTGGTCTATAAACTGACATGTTCAGGACTTCAGAGAGATCTCTGACAGAAGACTTTCCCAATGCTATATGTCCCCTGAATTCTGACTGCTGTTACCAATAGTGTTGAATGTGGATTCTAGCGAGATGAAATTGTTGATAATTTCAATCTTTTCTCCATTTATCATGTTGCTGCCTGTCAGTCCAGTGGTAAGAATTTTGTTTTGTTTTGCTTTGTTCTGTTTTTTGTTTTTTTTAAATTGTCATGCAACCCATATTTCAGGCCATAGTCTCTGATCTTCTGTAACAAGGAATTCATAACCTCCTCTCTTTCAGCAAACAAGATTGTCACCTGTATAATGCAGGTGGCTGATAAATCTTTTTTTTCAATACTGACATTACATTCCTCTTCAGACAGCCCAATTCATGAATTATTTGCTCAGATTGAATAGGAACGGACAAATAGACACGCCTTTCCCCCACTTGTCTTGATTTTAAACCATGCAGTATTCCTTTACCATGACTGCATAACAGCGTCTTGGTCTAGGCATAGATCACACAAGCATAATTAAGTGTTCTAGAATTCCAATTCTTGTCAATATTAGCTATACTTTATTATGATCCACACAGTCAAATGCCTTACATAGTCAATGAAAAGAAAAATTTTCTCTCTTCTGGCATGCTCTGGATTCATCTGACATCAGCAATGATATCCCTGTTGCCATGGCCTCTTCAAAACCAGCTTGAATTTCTGGCAGTTCTTTGGCAGCATATTGTTCTTTTCTAAATTATTGTTTTTTTAGAATTATCATCAGCAATATTTTGCTTCCATGTGATATTAGTGATATTGTTAGATATTTTTCACATTCTGTTGTGTCTTTCTGCTATTAGGAAAGGAAATGACTGAGCAAGGTCTCTAGAGCAGAGTAAGATAGTATTGAAAGCAAATACTATGATTGGATCAGTCTCCAGCTACCATAACATAAATTCTCGAGCATAATAATGAAAACATTTATCACCTTGCCCACATATTTATCATTTTACTCTGATTTATTCTTACTGCCATAATCCCAGTGTCAGTAAACATATCTGTCTGAATCTCTCTCTCTTTGGAGTCAGAATCATAGTTGATCTTCCAGGTATTTTCCAAGAATGTAGATCACATAGAAGATTGCCCATCATTGTCCAGGAGAGTAACTAGTGAATTCAAATCTGCAAAGAAAACTGACTTTTGGCTTAGCAGCCCAACTCTCTACAGAAAACCATTGTTCGTATATCTATATCTCTCAGAAGACATTGATTATCTGTTTAATTACTCCAGCTAGGCCCTTATCACTCTTGTCTGCTCTTACCCAGCATCTACATAGTATTCTCATAGAACTTGCTTAAGTACGCTACTTCTAGTGTTATACTTATTATACAACACACAACTTTCCTAAAGCTTTGCACTGTCTAATAAGCTATCTTGACTCCTCAGTTTAACCCCACGGCCCATTTCTTATCTATATTAATATGTTTCTTCCCACTTTCTTTGACATTGTTCGTTCTTATGTGGTTTTTTCTCTTCTTTCTACCTCTTGGTTTCTTTATTACTTTTTGTTTTCTGGGTTTTTGTTTTTGTTTTTGTTTTTTTTGTGTGTTTTGTTTTCCTTTTAACCCTTCTTTCTTAAAGGCTTAAATAGGTATTTCAGTTTTTCATGTATTTATTTATTTGTTGTTGTTGTTAGGTGTGTTGAATTGAGTATGACCCATAGTGAACAACAAATGTGAACCTTGTCCTATTCTGTGCCATCTTCACACTTTCTGACACACTAGCGCCCACTGCAGCGATCACTGTGTCAATCCACCTGGTTGAAGGTCTTCCTCTCCTTTGCTGACGCTTTGCCTTTCCATGCATGATGACCCTCTCTAAGGAACAGGTTGTTGTTAGGCACTGTCAAATTAAATATGACTCTTACTAACCCTACGAGCAAGATCTGAGCCTGGTCCTTTTCTGTGCCATCTCTATCCTTTCTGACATACTTAAGCTCGTTGCTGCAGTCACTGTATCAGACATCTTGCTGAAGGTTATCCGCTCTTTTGCTGACCCTCCACCTTTTCAAGTATAATGTCCCTTAACAATATGCTCAAAGTATGTGAAATAAAGCATCACCATCCTTGCTTGTAAGGAATGTCCTGGTAGCACTTTATCCAAGACTTATGCGTTTGTTTCTTTGGTGGTCCACAGGATATTCAGTACTCTCCCTAACATCTCAAGTCAAAGACATTAATCTTCTTCTGTCATCTTTATTCATTTTCCAGTTCTCAGATGCATAGCAGGTGATTGAAAAGACCATGGCTTGAATCCGGCATCCCTTAGTCTTTAAATTGACATTTAAGTTCTTGAGGAATTTGGAAAGGTCCCTGACATCAGATTTTCCAATGCAACACATCTTATGATTTCTTGACTGGTAGGTTGTTGATTTTGGATCTATGTAGAATGAAATTGTTGACAACTTCAATCTTTTCTCCATCTATCAGACCACATATAAAACATTAAGAGAAAGATACTACCCTTAACCCTCATTTTACAAGTGAAAAAACTTGGTGGTAGTGTGAAATTTTACAGTTATTTCATAAGTTTATATATAAGACACGGGCTCAGTGAGAGGAATGAGGCTGGAGATAGAATGATAGAGTTCTGCACATT
>NW_006399758.1:30687261-30724250 GCF_000299155.1 Elephantulus edwardii | reverse complement strand
GGCACATAACAACAACAACAACATAAAATATTTTATATTTTAATTTTATTTTATGTGTACTATATATATATCAATAATTAATACATTATTTTCTCATGAGGTTGCTCTGAAGCCCCAAAATTATATAACCCTCAGAAGCATATGTGGATCACGATAAACTGTGGCTAACTTTGAGAAGAGTGAGAATCCCAGAACACTTGATTGTGCTTACATGAATCCTATACTTGGACCAAGAGGCAATTGTAAGAATAGAGCAAAGAAATACTTCATGGTTTAAAAGAGAGAAAGGTGTATGCCAGGGATGTGTCCTATTTCTCCTATCTCCATACCTTTCAACCTATATGCAGAAAAGATCATCCAGGAGGCTGGGCTCTATAAGGAGAATTGTGGAATCAGGATTGGAGGGAGACTCATTAACAATCTGCGTTATGCAGATGACACGACTTTGCTTGCTGAAGTTGAGTAGGACCTGAAGCACTTGTTGCAGAAGGTCATGGACTGCAGCTGTCAATATGGATTGAGCCCCAACATCAAGAAAACAAAGATTCTTATCACTGGGCCTGTTAGCAGCATCATGATGGACGGTGAAGTTGAAGAGATTGAGATTGTTAACAGCTTGGTACCACCAGCTTGGAAATCAAAAGATGAATTGCTTTGGGGAAGGCTGTTGTCAGGGACATCTCTAGAGTATCATGGTCTTCACAATTATGTGCAATGAATCAGAAATCTGGACAATGATTAAGGATAATAAAAGGAGAATTGATGCCTTTAAGCTGTGGTGCTGGAGATGAGTACTGAACATACCATGGACTGCTAAGAGAACAAACAGGTTTATCTCGAAGAGAGTGAAACTAGCCTACTCCTTGGAGGCAAGGAATCTGAAGCTCCATCTAACATACTCTGGGCATGTTGCAAAGAGGGCCAGTCTTTGGAGGGGGACATTGTACTTGGGAGGGTGCAGGTACAGCACAGGAGGGGAAGACCCTGGATGAGATGGATTGACAAAGTGACTGGAGTAATGTGGGTAGGTGTGTCAGAGATAGTAAGTTTGGCTGATGATAGAACAGGTTCAGAGCTGTTATACATAGGATCACTATGAGTCACAAACATCTCAACAGCACATAGCAACAACAGCAATAGCATTGTTTTATCTAAACAGTTGTAACTTTAGTTATGTGCAAATGAATACTTATTTTTTTCTTAAGATTGATCTTTTGTAGTTATTTCTGAAAGGCATATGTCTAAGTGGTTCGGAAGGAGAGCTGACATTTTCAGCATCCTTTTGCTTTGCCATAAGCCTCAGTATCTATTTAGTCTATTGATTCTGTAAATGGAATGACTTAAAATATTGACTGGAGTTTGTTCATTTGGTGCAAAATTCATTGGGAATGTTCAATGTAGGGTGAAATAATGAATTTAAGAAACAGTAGATCTTTCATTTTTCTTTTGCTTATTTAATATATCTCTTAATTAATATTCATTCCACTTTTCTCGTAATGTATTCTCTGCTTGTTAGTTCTTAACAGAATTGATTAGATAAAATGCCATCTGATACAGTCTTAAATTTGTTATTATTTAAATGGTTTCCAAACTGACTACATATTTAACTTCTAAATATTTTGAACTTTATATTATTAATATGTTCACAATGCATCGATTTTTAAAATTTTTTAGAGTGTTTTCATTGTGAGGATTTTGATGCAAATAGTCATAGAAGTGGTGTGACTTAGTGGCTCTTTATGTTACTACCACAGAACAAAGTCTCTTTAGAACAGTAAGGGGAAATAGTTTTGCGTCTAGAGAACATTATACAAAGTTTATAATTACTGTATATTCACTTAAATGTTGTTATGTGCAGTCGAACCGCTTGCGACTCATAGCGACCCTATGTACAACAGCTCTAAACTCTACTCTGTCCTGTGTCAATCCCATTGTCTCTGACACACTCATCCCTATAGCCCCAGTCACAGAATCAATCCACCTCATAGAGGGCCTTCCCTCCCTGTGCCTGCCCTCCACCCTCTCAAGCATGATGTCCCTGTCCAAGGACCGGTCCCTCCTTACAACATGACCAAAGTATGTCAGACTTAAATGTATATTCTCTAAAAAAATGACAGGAAATTTTATCGTGTCCTTAATAAATAACAACATGATCAAGAATTGACAGAAATTCATAGTGTATTTTCAAAGAAACACTTAGAAGTAAAAAAAAACAAAAACACAGCTTCTTAGATTAGGCACATACAGTGCATGCTCTTTGCAATTTGAAAAAAAAAAAATCTGAGCAATTCTCTAGGAGTGATTACCAGTGAAAAATTGTTAAAAAGAGAATTTTAGAACGCAGAGAGTTAAGTTGAAAAGTTTAGAAACCTAGAAAAGAGGAAAATTGGATCTATCTAGTTATCTAAATCTAAGTCTTCTTTGGCAGAATAGAAGATATTTACTCTGCCAATCTACCAAAATTTCTAAGAAATGAGTAGTTCTTGAGAACAATGCACAGAAGTTCCAAATTTGGCAGCTAAAGTGGCCAAGGTAGGTTGTTGTGAAGGAGAAATTAGATTTTTTTTCTGTTCAAAACATCATATATTAGAATCTTCTTCTCCCCTACTAGCTTTTGAAAATTTAAGAGTAAATGCACTAAGAAAGTTAATGGTAACCATCAATGATAAATGTTCAGTTCTATATTGAAATATAAACAAAAAGAGTTGGTGGTGTTGTTTTCTTGTTTTTGTTGTTATGTGCCATCAAGTTGCCTGTGATTCATTGTGACCCTATGTACAACAGCCCTAAATCTTGCTCTATCCTTTGCCAATCTTATTATCTCTGACACACCTACCCCCATTAACCCAGTCACTGAATTAAACCATCTCATTTGAGGGTCTTCCTCTCCTGCACTGTCCCTCCACCCTCCCAAGCATGACATCCTCCAAGGACTGGTCCCTCCTTAAAACATGTCTGAAGTATGTCAGACAGAGCTTCAGAATCCTTGTCTCCAAGGAGCAGCCTGGTTTAAACCTCTCTAGGATGAACTTTTCCAGATTTCTTGGCTCAACTTGGTGAGCACATTGAGGGCAGCATCTGTTAGTTGAAATATGTCAACTGGAATTCTGTCAATTCCTGGAAACTTATTAGCCAATTCTTTCAAAGCAGTCTGAACTTCTTCCTTCATCACCGTAGGCTCTATGCTCATACGTTGTTTCATGAAATTCTTCTGTGTTTGCCAATTCCTTTTGGTATAATGACTCTGTATACTCTTTCCATCTTCTTTGAATATTTGCAGGATCACTCAATATTCTGCCCAAAGCATGAAGGATGAAGGATGAACATAGTCAGCATCTTAAACTCGAAAACTGTGAAATATTATTTTCACTGCAGTGCCAAAGGCACAAGCTTTGAATCCACCAACTGCTCCACAGAAGAAGAATGGGCAATCTCCTTGTGAGTGATTAAACTGCCTCTGGAAACTCACAGGAAGGTCAGCCATAGGTTGGTTCCAACTCAATGGCATACAAAAATAATAATTGAAAAGACAGTAGTTTGAAATCACTTGTGCTCAGTGGGGAAAGATGGCTAATCTCTTCTAGTAAAGATTTAGTCTTGGAGACCCAGTGGAAGTAATTAGAACTGATAGGACAGCAGTGATTTTGGTTATTTTTTGGGAGTTTTGTTGTTGCTGTTGTAGTAACACTTTGTTAAGTCAGTCCTAGTGAACAATGTGAAACAGGGTCATACTTATAATTATTTGTATGAACATGACTAAGGAGAGATATGTGAACTACTACCTTCCTATGTTATTCTTTTGCTTGTATTGCTAATTTAAACCAAACTACTATCTTGTGCTGAGGCCCTTGGGCCTGTCTTTCATTGATTTTGTTCAGACTTCCTCTAGGTCGTATAGTCCTGGTGTACAAGTTGCCGTCCCGCGGTCACTTGTGGTTGCTGTGAGGCTGAACACTGACACACTGATGTGTCAAATGCGTTAATGGCTGGTTACCCAATGGGGAGAGAGAGTGGGGTGAAACTCCCCGATTAAAACAAACTTTGAAGGAGTGGCATCCATTCCCGTAATAGCTTGCCTCCGGAAACCCTATGAACCTGGAGAGAGGATGAAAGACACCCAAGTGTGGAGGACTCTCCTTCATAGGGTCGCTATGAGTTGCCTGCAACTCGATGGCACTTAACAACAACAACTCTCTTGAGAAATATTAAGGATGATCTGTATTTTTAGCCAAAGAAAACTGAGATTCAAAGAGTTTACCCAAAGTCAAGACCATCTTATAAAAAAAATCAGTTCCTCAATAATAAGAAAAAAAACATAACAAACCTGCAAAGTTGGAATAGGAAATCTAGGTTGACTGACCTAAAAGTTTGAAGTATTTTTACTGTAACAAAGAACTGAAGGACCCCCAAACCGCTGGTCCTGTTCTGTCCCGAGTGGACGGCGAAGACCCAAGACTCCAAGACACCGGCTTGATGCAACAGCAAGAGATAAGAGGTTTATTGCGGAGCTCCGGGCCGACCCTTATCTCCTCGCAGGAGACAAAAGAGCCGACCCAGAGCAGACAAAGTTGGGTTTTTTTATACACTTTAGGGGGATACAACTGAGTATCAGCTTGTCATTGGGTGATGAAAGCACAATTTGAATTCATTGGTTCAGTGTTCGCTCAGGGTTTACACAGCATTGTTGCACGTAGCACTTGCGGCAGTCACGTAGCACATGTAGCAGTTAGATAGATCTTTAACCATAGAGTGGTGTCATAAATTCTTAAGTATACAGTGAGTTCAAACTCCAGGGCAGTGGAAAAGCACAAGATACATTGGTTATCAGTCGGGAAACAAAGGCACATGGGTTATCAGTTGAGCTTATTTGTTCTGCCTTTCTGCTAGCTATTCTTGAAATACTGTTGCCCTGGATACCTGGGTGTGGGGCTTTAAAAATTAACTTAGCTGAGAACTATAGAAACTTAAGTTTAATTCAGCTGAGAACTATAGTGACTATTTTAATTTCAATCTTTTCAGAACCACTCTTTACTTTCCAGTCAGGACCTATTCATAGCAGATTTCCCAAAGATTTTCAGAGGCTGCAATAGCACAAGAAGAAATTGGCCATCTTTTCCTAAGAAGCAGCTGGTGGATTTGAACCACCTATTTAGGGACAATTTCGTACCTACTAGGCTGCAAGATCTCTCCATATATTTCATTGTTGTTTTTATGTACCACTGAGTGGACTACAACTCGTAATGACCCTATGATTAACAACAGCAAAAATTATTAACAGAGATTCTTTTGGTTTTTATCACAGGTCTCCGCCCATAAGAGGAAATCAGAGATCTAATTTATTCTCCCAAACTAGAACAATGGACATAATTAGAAAACAATTGTTGAATAAATAATTCAATTATATAGTTCAATAAATAACTGAATGACATTTCAGAAATCTCTCTGAACCCAACTTTCTTCAAATAATGCTTTTAAATTGAGGAGGGTAATATGGATATATGCTTAATTATCTAATTTTAATTATCACTAGATATTGCCAATTTCTCTGAGGAATTATCTTTTTTGTTTTGTTTTTATTTCTGTTTCTTTCCCTTTGTTCTGCATTTTTTTACTTTCTCCTTTATTTCTCATTTTAATTATCTTCCTTCAATTTTTTTTTGGATAGTGGGTTTTTCCGAGGCAAGCTGATCCAACTCATTGCCGTATCTATTACGGAACAGTCAGTGGGCACTGCACGAAGGAAATTAAAATGGTAAACTTAGTACTTCGAGGCCAGATATTAGCACTCATCCATAGTAGTAGACACCAGAGATGCAAATATTGGTATTGACTTCTGAGAATATCAGTATGGAGCTTTTATTGCTTTATGATTATGAAAATAAGTCATCTTGTAAATCAACCAACACTTCACAGTCACTTTAATAAGTTCAGTTATTGTTGTTAACAAATATGTATAAATATAGATTGTAAATTTCTGATTCCTTAATCTTCTACTGAGGGGTTGAGTGTGCTTAAATGAAATATTAACACATTTTCTTTAAGCTTTTAAGAAGGACCTATTTTTACCAATTATTTCCTTTGTATTGCTGGTAAATAGAAAAGATTCTCCTTGTTAAAAACAAAAAGCCATATACAAGTAGGGACCCTGGTGATTTTTAAAGTACCATCATTGAATTTGACACTGTTTTGACGTGTGGCAAAAACATTAAAGTAGAATAATAAAGCACAATGCATTCTAAAATGGAAAACATATGTGCTAAGATTGAAGTTAAAGGCAAATGTATTCATACCAATTATATATTTAGCCTGATTCCTTATGCTGACATGGGTTGTTTCTACGTATTTTTAGAGCGATACAAAATTGTCTCTTCTTAGGAATAAATTTTCCTAAGTATATTAATTTAAATTATTTATTTACTAACTATTAGAGAGTTGAGTTGTTAGCTGTCTTAAGTATCTAATTGTTGTTGTTGAGTGCCATCAGGTTGTAACTGACTTGTAGCTGACACATTGGCAACATCAATCAAGAATTTTTTTTTTTTAAAAAAGCATGTATCATTGAATAATTTCCTTGTCAGGTACCTCTCCAAGGTTAAGGATTGAGGTGTGCCAGATCCAACTTATGATACTTTCAGTTGCTTCCTACGTTTCAGAAATCTAGACATCGACTAAGAATGACAGTAGAAGAGTCAATTTCTTTGAATTATGGTGGTGGAGAAAATTGCTGAATATCCCATGGACTGCCAAAAAACAAACTTATCTTAGAGAAGACGCAGCCGGGATGCTCCTTAGATGGAAACAAGATGGAACTCCATCTCACATACTTTGGCAATATGGTGGAAGAGGCCAGTCCTTAGGAAAGGAACTGGAAAGGCGGAGAGTCAGTTAAAGGAGGAAGACCCTCAATGAGATGGATTGCCATAGTACTTGAAGCAGTGGGCTTGAGTATGGCAGAGATAGTGAGGATAGTGCAGATAGGGCAGGATTCAGGTTTGCAGTTCACAGATTCACTATGGGTCATGTTAGACATGAGGATACACAACAGTGACGGGAAAGCACTAGGTACTGCAGCAGAACGGGGAACTTCAAGGTCCTCTTCTTCCTCCAACTGGGTACAAGACTCTGGCCTAGAAATGCAAATATCCAAAACTCAATTCTGATGGGGTGGCATTTTCTGAGTCCTTGGATGAGTGCCTGTGCTTCATCTAGTCTGGTTGGAGAAAGGGTAGCAATCCCTATGAGGCCTACTGGTAAAGCTTTCCCAATTGCCGTAGGTCACTTTTGCAAAAAATCACACCTGGATTTCCAGCTTAGGAGTCAGAATCCTCACTAACCAGAGAAAAATCCTAATTAGTTGTTTTCATTAGAAAGCTCATTCTTTCAATAGACAGCTAATGAATGCAAACAATGTACCTGATTATGTTTTAAGTGCCAGGAATATAATGGTAAACAAAGCAAGACTTTTGCCCTCCTTGACATTATCATTTAGTGAGTCATTAAAATGTGTTAGCATGAGACCAAAATATTACTTCAGACCACATTAAACAATTTTATTAGGGTCTGATAATTAGGCTAATGTGTGGTCAATATAATTTGCTGCCTCAGCATCCATTAATTTCTCCTAGTTGGCCACTTAACTCAATGTTTGACATGCCCATTTCTAGCTTGTCACCTTCTCTTGATGGCTGTAGGATTTAACTGGCCATCCAGGACTCATATCATTTTTTTCTGATACAAATCTAATACTAAAATGTAACCCTGTCTTTCAATGGCTGTATTTCCTTCATGTCCCTTCCAGCAATGCTCCAAAGGAATGAGTTAATTAAAACTTCTTTGCAAGTATTAGTATTGCTGTTGTTTGTAGGTGTCATCAAGTGGGCTCCACCTCGTAGCATTCCTGTTTCCAAAAGTACAAAACCATCCTGTATCTTCCTCTCAACCTCTGCTGTCTTTATTTCAATTACAGTGTTTATCCATCTTGTTAAGGTTTTCCTTTCTTTCACTGATTCTGTCCTTTTCCAAGCTTGATGTTTTTCCCCAGGTACTGTTCCCTTCTGACAAACACACCCAAAGTATGTGAGAGGAAAACTGACCATCCTTGTTTCTAGGGAGCACTCTGTCTGTACTTCATTTAGGACAGATTTATTTTTATGCCTGGCAGTCTGTGATATATTATAAAGCATTCTTTGCCATTGTCACAATCTGAAGACAGCATTCTTTTATGACATTGACCAGTAAGAGTCCAGCATTGTCCTCCTTGTCAGGCATAATCCTGATTCTCACTTGTGCAGGACCAGTTAGTTGTTGCCTTATCTCTAGATGCCACCTTTTGTGGCCCTGTGTCTAGGTCTTCTGTTTTTCCTTTATGGGACTCTGGCTTTCCTACTAACCCTCATTTCTTCTAGTCTTGCCTGACAGATAAGCCACAATACCCAAAGACCTGATTGCATTGTAGTTAAGATAGGTAGTAAGTTTGTGTTCATATTGGTTTTTTTGTTTTTGTTATGGCACAAATAATAAGAAGCCAGTTCAGAAAGAGGACAGAGTATAGCATCTGTTGCAAAGGAGATAAAAAAATACAAAGGAAATGATATTCTGGGAATAGAAAGAGGACAAAGGTAGGTGGAATATTGTTACTGAAATGGAAAGACTAAGAGGGGATGAAGTTGGAGAGATGTGAAGAGAAACAGTAATGCTGAGACCTCCCAGAAAATGAACTACCAAAACCTTTTGTTGGGATGGAAGAAAATGTGCAACAATAAGTGACTAAAAAGAAGATAATAACAACAAAAAGCAAAACCTTTTGTTGTCAGAAATAAAGAAAATATATTTGTAAGATCACACTGCCTGATATTGTGTGGAGATAGAATCATGTCATGCTAAATCTGGAAGCGGAGGGACCACTTAGGAGAGTGTTTCAGCTGGGTGAGTGACAAGTGTTATTCTGAGGTAGTAAGTATCAGAGAAGTGTTGAATTGGAACTGAATCATAGCTGATTCTCTAGGGGCTTTTTACAGAAAGTAAATTTCATCAAAGGAGATTATCCATCTTTCTCTAGAGAGACCATTGGTGGATGTGTTCTACCAGAGAGGTATGGCCTCTGCATTAGCAACACAGCTTCCTATGGATTAAGAAACCACAGTTTCCTGAATATACCATGTTGTTGTTATGTGCCCTTGACTCATAGTAACCTATGTGCAATATTTCTGAAGCCTGTCCTGTCCTGAGCCAGTCTTATTGACTCTGACACACCTACCCCCATTGCTCCAATTTAGAAAAATCCATCTCATCCGTGGACTCCTTCTCCTGTGCTGTCCCTCCACCTTTCCAAGCATGATGTCCTTCTCCAAGGACCAGCCCCTCCTGATCACTTGCCCAAAGTATGTGAGGCAGAGCTTCAAAATTTTAATCTCTAAGGAGAAACTTGGTTTCACCCTCTCCAAGACAGATTTGTTTGTACTGTTAGTAGTCCATGGTGTGCTCAAGACTGTTGTCCAGCACCACAACTCAAAGTTATCTATCTATTTCTTCTTCTGTCATCCTTAGTCATTGTCCAGCTCTCTGATCCACAGCAAGGAATATGTATACCGTAATACAAAAAAAAAAAAGACAAACATATATGTATAGATTGGAAGAAATACAGTCAAACTGCTCCTTAGAAGTATGGATAGTGAATCTTTTTTGTATACTTTGGGAATGTAGTCAAGAGAGATCTGTCCTTGGAAGAGACATCATGCTTGTAAAAGTGGAGAAGTTCATAAAAGCAGAAGAATACCCTCAATGTGATATATTAACAGTGAGTGCAATGGTAGGCTTGAGGGCACAAAACATTATAAAGATGGTAAAGGGTAGGGCAGAGATTCATTCTGTTGAACAGAATGTTGAACCTCAAGGGAACTCTGGTGGCCCAGTAGGAGGAAGATGCATTGCAATCCCAGAGGTGCACAGTTCAAATCCACCAGATGCTCTGCATTGAACCTCAATATTCTGTTGAGGTTACTATGAATTGCAGCCATCTATATGGTACCAAGTAATAATAGGTTTTGTAATATCTGTTACATGAATTGTTTCCGTGTACAATTTATGTTCTCTTTCTCAGCTGTTCACTGGCAAAAGGATTTGATTTATAAAAGTAGAACAGATTTGTAACAAAGTCATTGGAATGGAATCCCATTGTAATCTGGGTCCTACCTGTATTAAATTAAGATAAATGATCTGGGATTCTCATTCTTTTGAATGTTATCCATAGTTTCTGATGCACACAATCAAATATCTTTGCATGGCTCATGAAACAAACACAAATAGACATTCATCTGACATTCTCTACTTTCAGCCAGAATCAGTCTGACATCAGCAATGATATCTCTGCTGCCACAGCATCTTCTAAATTTTGCTTGAGCTTCTGGAAGTTCTTATCAGTGTATTGTTCTAGCTATTTTTGGATTATATTCAGCAATATTATACATGTAGTACATTTACAAAGTGGAATACCATGCTGCACTAAAGAGCAATGACCTATTTCATAAACTACCATATAACATAGAGAATCTATAGAGCATTATGCTGAGAGAACTAACTCATTCTCATAAAGAAAAATACTGCATAAAACCATTACTGTAAACATAGAAGGATAGCTGGTAAGATGCCTTTTAAAAGTCCAAAAGGGAAAGAGGCAGTGGCCAAAGGAGGGTAAAACAGGAGTGGAGGGGGAAAATAAGTAGGATAACTGAGCCTAGTGGGCAGATGGGCAGGGGAGGGGGTAGTAGAATGGGGTCAAAAAATGGGAAAGATCCAATTAAGAACTTAAAAACTAGGTTACAATAGGCATTTACAATAGGCATAGATCAGTGGTGATAGGCATAGATCAAAGGTGATAGTTTTATAAAACACAATATATATAAATTATTATATAAAATACAATGTGAATGAAGGAATTTCTGAAGCACGATGTATATTAATTAAGCATATGAAAAAATCTTATTCATTTAAAAAATAAATACCTAAAGAAGTGAGGAAGCCCTGAAATGCTTACTGCAGAAGGTCAAGGACTGGAGCCTTCAATATGGATTGAAGCTCAACATCAAGGAAACAAAGATTCCCACTACTGCACCAATTGTCAGCATCATGTTAAATGGTGAAGAAATTGAGATTGTCAACAGCTTTAGTTTGCTTGGCTCCACTATCAGCACACTTGGTTCTAGCAGCCAGGAAATCAAGAAACAAACTGAATTGGGAAAGTCAGCTTTCAGGGAACTCTCCAGAGTACTGATGAGCAACGATGTCGTTCTGGAGACTAAGGTGCACCTGATCCACACCAAGGTCTTTGCAGTTCTTTGCTATGTATCAGAGACTAAGGATGTGACTAGGGATGATAGAAAAAAAACTGATCCTTTTGAGGTGTGGTTCTGGAAAAGAGTGTTGATTCATCCTAGAGAGGGTGAAACCAGGCTGCTCCTTGGAGGAAATGATTCTGAGGCTTCATCTGACATACGTTGGGCATGTTACAAGAAGGGACAAGTTCTTGCTTATGGACATCATGCTTGGAAGGGTGGAAGGACAGAGAAAGAGAGGAATACCATCGATGAGATGGATTGATTCAGTGACTGGGTAAATGAGTCAGAGAAGGTAAAGTTGGCACAGGATAGAGCAGATTTCAGGACTATTGTACGTAGGGTCACTATGAGTCACCAGTGACTCAATGACACCTAACAACAACAACCACCAAAAGATTTTTTTTCTTCAACACTTCATGTGATCCAAACCAAACTATTTGCTATATATTCATTCCCATACATTATACCCCCGTAGGGTTAAAGTCTAGAGCCTTTTCAAGGTTCTAAATAATATGGAAATAGACTGCCACATTGACCTATCTTGGAGCAGTGGATGAGTTTAAACCACTAACTTTTGTGTTCATAGCTGAACACTTATTTACCACTGCACTACTTCTGCTCCATATTGTTGTTATGTACCATAGAATCCAAACAGATGTGTAACTGACCCTCTGGCAGGTTTTCACAAGCAGTTAATTGCCTCGGAGGGGATTGCCCATCCTTCTCCTGAAGAACAGCCGGAGGCCTCAAACCACATACCTTTGGGATTAGAGCACAGCTTCTTGCTACTAGGCCACCAGAGCTCTCTCGTTTTACTAAAAAATTATTCTTGCTCATGGTCCAGTTGTCTAATGTTCACTTGATTTCTGCATAATTCCATAAATGTTTCTGTTACAAAGCAATTTCCATTCATGGAAATGTGACTCAAGCAAACACAACTTAAGTTATGCCTCACTGATAACTACCGAAATCTAAGCCAATATATTAACCTTTTGACCTTACTTTTCCCTGCATTGAAAATCGTTTCTACAAACATGATTAGTAAAGTTAATTTCATAATTTCACAGTAGTTTAAACCTAATGCAGTCACTATGGATGAGCAAAACCAATCTTAAAGCACATGTTTGTAAACACAGCACATTTTGTTCTAATAAAGGTTGTTAGGAAGGAGTGTTCCTTACGTATTCTAGAACTGTGCAAATATCAGGATCTATTTTACTCCTTGTGAGTTATCTAATCCCTAAGCTTCTGTTGACATATTTAAAATTGTTTTCTTGCAATGAATCTTAAGTTAATGTTTAAATCAATATAACTGGTAGTTTTAAGCTATTCAAAAGAACACATGAAAAAGATTCTGTGAGAGAATAAATAGAAAATAAGGTCATTTCTAAACTATGATCTCAATGTTACTTTAAAATACAGATTTGTGTCGAGTGAACTGTCTGACCTTAGAAAAGTTATAAATTTATGACAAGAAAATGACAAAAATATCTTGCACATATCTGACATTAGGAGTGTTCGGTGGATAAAATGAGATTATATGTATTAAAGCACTTTAGAAATAGATACCTTTTATAACCCTCAGGCATTATTAGATAAAAGAATCATAATATAATCTTAAAAACAGCACAGGCCTAATTCTCCTTTGGCTTACACATGTTCCGAAGGGCCTCAACACCTTCAGAATTCAATTCAGGCACCTTAAGTTATTGTTATTACTCTCTGTAAAATGATCATTGTCTACTTTTCCAGACATATAAATAATACTTCACATGCAGATGTGTAATGCATCTAACATTATTATAGCTATGTGCCTCATGATTGGACATCTCAGAATCTTTTTTTTCCTTTTCACTATCATCACTTTCCCTTCCAAATTTACCCAGACTCATAACTCTTTGCCATAGAGTGGGAACAAACTCATAGCTGACTGTGATGTGAAGCGTATAGTGTTCAAAAGATCTTTCCTAGCGATTTAATTTACTTTGGCATGTGGATAGGAATATGCAAATAGGATATGTTAGTCTATCCACAAGGGGAATGGCTAGTCTCACCAATGGCTAGTCCCATCATTAACTTAAATCAGATCCAGTAACAGAAAGAGATGTAACAGGAAAGAGTACAAACATGAGAGTACAACATGTTCTTCAGGTCCAATAGATTCTTGCACCAGCTTGACTAGAGCCTACGGAAGCAATGGCCATAGAAACAACAGCAGAGAACCAGAGACATGACATGAGAAGGAGCAGACCTTGGGCCTGCTATACCATAGAATAGGAGATAAGATTTTTTTTACCCTAGTTTGTTGGAGAACTGTAGAATAGATAGCCATAATTGGCAGGGCTTAGAACTTTGTAACACTGCCTAAAGCCTCATGCTAAAAGCTGAGATGCTTACAGGCACATTTTGGAAGCTATTCTGATGATATTCTTCTAGTAACCTGGATAACAACATTTTTACATCCCCAATATAGTTCTCTGTGGTATCTGAGATATCATATTGGATTTGGGGCCCAGCAAAGTAGAAGATTGGTGTTGAGATCAGTAGAAAGTAGTACAGGAGCATTGGGCAGATGACTGACCTCATGAAAATTGGCTTTGTGTTGTTGATGTTATTGACAGTTCCCCTTGGTAAAGGTGGTAAATGTTCAATATGGCCATCCCTATATCACCCTAGTTCTTTTTACAGTGTCAATCAGTTTTTCCAAAACTGTTAGTCTCTCTGGACGAAATTACCTACCTTTCTTGCATGGGCCCACTGGTGGATATTACTAAAAGTAATTTGTTCTGTATTATACCTAGTACCTTGGAGGCATAGAGAGCTCTGGTAGACTAATGGGTAAGGAGGTGCACTGTAAACCTAGAGACATGATGTTCAAATCCACAGCAGCTCTACAGAAGAAACATAAGCAGTCTCCCCCGTGCAACTTCTTGTCTCAGAAATACTGCTAAAAGGGTTTACTATGAACTTGCTCAGAAGGTACAGAACCAAACAGCTCTGTAGGCAGAGTCCGCATGGAGTTGGGGTTGTGCTGTTAGTGAGTTGTACCTTTCACGTGGTAGAAATAGATATAAAAAAAAGATAGGCAATCAATTTCCTATTTTAAACCTCCAAAAACCTTTTGGAGGGTAAGCTATGCTGGGTTCCTATGCTGTAATAATGAGTGTCTTTGAGATTTGACATTAGTATTATTTTCCTAAATGGTCAAAAAATCAATCGATAAAATATTTTTTCCTTCTGAATTATATCTGAGACGTATTTCCATGCATTTATAGTTATGAAAGAAAAGACAGTGGCAATAAACCTCGATTTTATTTTCACCAGCTTTTCATTTAAAACGAAGATTCTTTCCTGAACACATGTATCCAAGTGAAATTTTCACTATTACTTTTTCTAAGTTAATATATTTTTGGAGCTATAATAGCTAAAAATATTTTTATGTGTCTTTTAATGAAGCCAGTATATACAAGTTAAGAGAAACACAATCAGTCTTCATTTAGTTGTTTGGGGCTTGTTAGGGGTTTCCCCCCTCCTTAATTTAGAAAACTCCATGCAAATGAACAGTTGAATAGGACTAAGAGTTAATTATGCATTTGTCATAAAATAATATTTTTTTATTTTTTTTTGTGAAGAGCCAACCTCCTTCAATGGTAGAAAGTATGATCCAAATTGCCACCTTTAATTTTTTTGGAATGTCCTGAGATTGTATAAAGGAAAGTTCTTAGACAATCCACCTCTTTTTACTCTAAATACTGCATCTAACCTGATTCAGTTACTCCCAGGGTCTAGAGCGAAGAGCTGTACCCTGCAGGCACCTAGCCTGTTTTTTGTTCCTTCCTTTGTTTTTACCACTCTCCGCAACCACATGTCAAAGCCAATATCTGGTAACTTAAAAGGCAAACTTGCCTTGGGAAGCTTTGGATCATGTCTGATCCATGAATTTGGGGACTTAAAACTTCTACAATCTTGTGAGTCATTTCCTTAATAGTTTTTGAGTGTCTGACACTTTTTAGTGAATTACAGAACCCAAACATATATACAAGAGTGATAGAGATGAAAGGAAAAGGAGTAATTGATGTTACAGATGTTGAAGTGGTACAGCTGCTTGAAAAGGTTTCACATTTTCCGCTTCCACCTCATAGGGACTAGTTTTATATTAATCCTTTATTTATGCAGCAATTCACGGTTTTCCCCAGAACTGAACAGCTATATCTCCTATATGTATATAATTTTCCTGAGTTTTTAAAAAGAAATTCTGATTGCTTAACATATATGAAATTACACTTTGTTACTGGTGAGAGTACTATGTAGGCTTTCTTATTTGACTAACCAAGTAAGTAACAGAATGTTATATTAGAATGTGACTAACAAAACCCTTATGCATCAGGCTTAACTATGAACATATTTGTCACACTAAACATTTTATTAAGTTCCATAACAGAATGAAATGAACGCTTTAAGAAACTTTGAAAATATTTGAACAATGTATTTAAAAATGGTAACATCACACCACAACAAGATAAAGGCAAATAACCCAATTGAAAATGGGCACAGGATATGAACAGACACTTCACTGAAGAAGACATTCAAATGGCCAAGAAATACATTAAAAAAGTTCAAAATCCCTAGCTCTGAGAGAGATGAAAATCATAACACCCATGAGATATCATCTCACCCCAGTAACAATAGCAAAATTTAACAGAACAGCAAACAATAAAAGTTGGCGAGGTTGCAGAGAAGTTGGAACACTTACTCACTGTTGGTGGGAGTGTAAAATGGTGCAACCATTGTGGAAGGATGTATGGCACTCTCTCAAAAAGTTGTAAATAGAATACCATTTGACCCAGCAGTTCCATTACTGGGAATATACCCTAAAGAAACCATAACTGCCACTCGTGCAGATATATGTACACCCATGTTTATTGTGGCTTTGTTCATAGTAGCAAAGAGTTGGAAACAACCTAAGTGCCCATCAACAAATGAATGAATAGAGAAGCTGTGGTATATTCACACAAAGGAATACTATGCTGCGTTGAAAAACAAGGAACTCATGCAATATTATTCAAAATGGGTGACCTTGGAGGACATTATGCTGAGTGAAATATCTGTCACAAAAGGACAGGTGCTGCATGGTGCCACTATTGTAGAATGGGACTGACTTCAGGGTTGGGATGAGACTGAAAAAAATTGGATAAATTATGTATACTACATTAAAACAAATAAGGGAGAGAAATATTTGAAAGTGATATATGATTGTGTATTATTGTTATGACAAGAGTCCAGAATGGAGGTTGCATAGTGGAGTTTACTTGGGGCAGGGCGGGGGGGATTCTATACTAATGAAAGAATTTTTCTCTTACTTTTCAAAGAGAAGTGCGAACTGGGGGAAGGGGTGGGTAAGGAGAAAAATGCAACAATGAATGTATGGAAATCCAAAATCTTGTAAACATTCATTAAAATTAATTTAAAATATAAAATAAAAATGGTAACATCAGTACTATAAATATTTCATGTTTTAAAATAATAACTATTATACCTTTTCTAAGCATTTGCATAAGTAAATACCTAAAGTGGTTATGTAATTGTTTAAAATAATGTTCTTTAACTACTGTTGTTGTTATGTGCCATCAAGTCGCCTGCAATACATAGTAACCCTATGTACATTAGTTCTGAATGCTGCCCTGTCCAGCACCTATCTCACTAATTTGGACACACCAACCCCCATTGCCCCAAATTATGTGCCCAAAGTTTTTGAGGTAGAGCTTCAAAATCCTAGCCTTCAAGGAGAGAAAGACCTATTTGCTTTCACATTAGGCCATGGCATGTTCAAGACTTTTCTCTAGCACCACAGCTCAAAGGCATCAATATTTCTTCCGTCATTTCTAGTCATTGTCCAGCTCTCTGAAGTGTAACAAATAATTGCAAAGACCATGGCCTGGATTAGGCACACTTTAGTGTCTAGACTGACATCATTGTTTTTCAGTACTCTGGAGAGGTCCCAGACAGCAGATTTTCCCAACAAAATTTATCTTTTTATTTCCCGACTGCTGCTTTTAAGAGTGCTGATTGTGGAACTGAGCAAGCTGTAATTGTTAACAAACTCAGTCTCTTCTCTATCTATCATGGTGCTGCCAATTGGCCCAGTGGTAAGAATCTTTGTTTCCTTGATGTTGAGCTTCAATCCATATTGAAGACTACAGTCCTTAACCTTCTCCAGCAAATGTTTCAGATCCTCCTCAGTTTTAGCAAGCAAGGTTGTGTCATGTGCATAACATAGGTTGGTGATGAGTCTTCCTCCAATCCTGATGGCACATTCGTCCTCGTAAAGCCCAGCCTCCTAAATGATCTGTTCTGCATACAGATTGAAAAGGTATGAAGACAGGATGCATCCCTGTGCAGTCCTTTCCTGATTGACTTTGACTGTTATTAGCTACATATCATACAATTATTTCAATCAAAAATATAAATTTTCATTGGGAATTTTGTCAAATTTTCCACTTAATAACTATAGAAATAATGTACATAATTTGAAGTTACGTTACTAAACTAAAATAAACGACTATGAAATATTTTTTATTTAGAGTTAAAACAAGCAGTTGTAAAGCTGACTATGGCATCACAAGAGCTAAATTAGTTGATAAGAAATTCACAACCTTTCACTGTTAGAAAACATCAGTTTTCATTTAACCAAAGAGTTCCACATTTTCATATGTTTTATGCCCAACAGGAACATGATTACTATTCAGCTTGCATAGTCAATGTGCTAATGGCTAAATTCACACATAGTGGATGTTTTGCTTATTCATTTTTGGTTAAAAGATTGAGTCCAAATCTAGTTATATAAATATCTACTTAATAAGTTTTTGAAAAGATATATTAACTGGCTCTAAAATAGAAAGCAATCATCTTATTTCATGTTGTAGAATGGTAGTACTGATGATTCTTGGTATTTTCTCCCTTTGTTTATGGGAATTTTTCATAACATGAAATTTTAAACATCAGAAGAAAAAAATAAACAAAAATTAGTATCTTTATCATCATGTTTTTAGAAACCATTGTTTTGACCCGTCAGTATACTGGTGAAAAACATAAGTGGGAAATAAGTTATTAAATATAAAAGACATGCATAACTAGAGTCAGGTAAAGACTGTTGCTGTACTTTTCAAACACATACAAACACACATATTTTGCATATATACAACATTATATCTTAATATTTTTCTCACATGTTTAAATTCCTGCCTAGCATAATATAGTACAAAACTCTAATGCCACAAAAATATAAAATATGCTTGAGTCTGCTTTACTATTATGAAAGGCCGTGATTTATCTATTTTTTCATCACTATTTTTCACAACATTTACTGTAAGTGGGGGTGGGAATCATGGGGTCACAAAGTTTGGTTCCTGGAGGAAGGAGGTGAAGGAATTGGAAAAGATCCAGTATGGAGCTTTTATTTTATAAGACAGAATGTATGAGAATGATCATATTCAATACAGGGGGAATGAAGGAATGTGTGAGACACAATATATGTAAATGACACAAAGTATATATGGATTTTTGTATGCAAATTAATATAAAATAATTTTTAAAAATATTGTGTTTCTGTTGTTATGTAGCCTTGAGTCACCTGAGATCCATAACAACCCTATGTATAGCTGCTCTGAAGCCTACCCTATCCTGAGCCAGTCTTACTAATTCCAACACATCAACTTACTCCAGTTACTTTATCAATTCATCTCATCCATGATCTTCCTCTCCTGTGCCATCCTTCCAAGCTTCTGATGATGTCTTTCTCCCAGGACTGGTCCCTCCTAACAACATGCAGTGTTCTATCATTTCAGAGTAGCATTTGCTTGGTTCCACAATCAATCCTCTTGGTACCAGCAGCTGGGAAGTCAAAAGACAAATTGGAAAAGTCTGCTTTCAAGGACCTCTGCAGAGTACTCAAGGGAAAAGTTGTCAGTAGGGAGACTAAGGGATGCCAGATCCAGGCCATGGTCTTCACAATTATTTGCTATGTCTCAAAAAGCTAGACAATGACTAGGGATGATAAAAGGAGAATTGATTGACATCTTTGAGTTGTGGTACTAGAGAAGAGTTTTGAATATACCATGGACTTCTAGGAGAAGAAGCAATTTTGTCTTGGAGAGGGTGAAACCAGGCTGCTCCTTGGATCAAGGTTTCTGAAGCTCCATCGGACATACTTTGGGCATGTTACAAGAAGGGACCAGTCATTGGAGAGGGACATCATGCTTGGAAGGTTAGAGGGACAGCACAAGAGAAAAAGACCCTGGGTGAGATGGATTGACTGAGTGCAGTGATTGAAGTAATGGGGATAGTTGAGTCAGAACCAATAACATTGGCTCCGGATAAAGCAGACTTCAGAGCTGTTGTACATAGGGTCACTAGGAACTACAAGCACCCTAACGGCACAAAACAACAAACAACAACAGAAATCTAATGGCATGAATGAAAAAAGTATCCCACTGATGAATATCTAAAACATGGAAAACATGGAAAGTGATATGAAAGCTGCATTATCTAAATATTTAACCTGAAGACAGTGGATTGGTTTTTAAGAAAAAAGTGTAATACAATGAGTTATATTGAACTTTTCATAATTTTAGACCTTCTTTGAATTGATGTTAAACCCTTAGTGAAATCAAGTTGATATACTACTAGTGCTAACTTAGCAGGACAGAGAAAAATTTTCCAATAAGGTTTCAAATGCTTCACTCTTTAAGGCTGCCGACTACCACATCTTTCTACCATAAGGTCTGGTGAGTTTGAACCATGAATCTTTTTCTTAGCAATCAAGTACTTTAACCACTTCATTAGATGGGATCTTTAAATTGGTCTTTGAAACCTTATTAAACCCTTATAAATATTTGTAAATGTTGCTGTGTATTTTCCATAGCATGTTACATTGGTAACCTATAGTTAGTGACAACTCTGGCAGTCCAAATCCATAGGAGAGAAATGAAGAACACCTATTGCTGCTTTCCATTTTGTTGTTGTTGTTGTTAGGTTCCATTGGATAGCGATCCTATGAACAACAGATCTGAACCTTGTCATATCCCGTGCTATTCTTGTTATCCCTGACTCACTTGAGTCCATTGCTGCAGTCACTGTGTCAATCCATCCTGTTGGAGGACTTCTTTTTCATTTACCTCTCTGAGCATGATGTCCGTTTTCAAGCAAAGCCTTTCTTGACAAAATGTCCAATGTATGATACACAGAGCTTAGCCACCTTTGTGACTAAGGATCACCCTGGCTGTATTTTTTCCAAGGCATGCTTATTTGTTCTTTTGGCAGTCCATAAGATAGTCAGTACTCTTCTCCACAGTTTTTGAACCACAGTTCAAAAGTGTCCATTCTTCTGTCATACTTATTCATTGTCCAGTTCTCAAATGCACAGCAAATGATTAAAAGGACCTTGACTTCAATCAGGAACACCTTGGTTTTCAAACCGACATGATTTATATTCGGTATTTTATAGACGACCCTAATCTAAGGTCTAGAGCAGAGTTTTGTGGGGAACCAGGAAGATAGTCAAGTGTCTGCCAGAGAGCTGAGGACTGGAGTAAAGGTCTGTGGACAGCTAGAAATACAGTTGAGTCTTTTCTCTCCTGACCCTCCATAACATGTGCTGTAGGGCCCTTGGGCCTAATGGGTCTTGGGTCTAATGACCCAACAGCCTTGTACTAAGAACCAGCATAATGTCCATAGACATTAGGACATATTTCTTTTCTGTCTGATTATTTTTTTCTCATATTGTTTGACTTTTACTTTAAGAATTCACTTTGTGTATTGAACTAATGAATAGATGTTTAAAAGTTAAAAAAATATTCATAATAGGAAATCTATTAATTTTAAAATAAAGGTTTAAAAACCTAATGATTACTCAGGGAGCTATGGTGCATAATCTTAGGGAATTGCTCTGCTAACCGAAGAATTGCACATTCCTTGCCTTGTAATCCAACGTGGAACCATGAAAGCAAGATGAAAACTCTTCTCCTGTGCAATTTATGACCCCAGAAACTAGCTAGAGGATCAGTTAAGTATTGGTTCTGACAAATGGCAATGAGTGAATTAATATATGGTTTATTTGGTTGTAATTTTATTTTAAGCTTATACAACATTGTAACATTAGTTCAGTTGTTTGTTTCTCCATTTTAAACACTGGCATTTTTGCTTTCCTACAATTATTTATTCACCTTTTAAAGAAAAGTTAATGTTCATGCATATAAATTTGAAAATGTAAGTCCTGTTATGTACTGTTGTTGTAAAGTGCCATCGAGTCAAGCATGAATCATAGCAATCCTATGAACAAAAGACTTGAACTCTGTTCTATAAATAAAGATGTTTCTTTAAGTTTATAGAGTTTCCAGAGACATACTGTTTAGGAATTGGATGCCACTCCTGCTTCAAGACTGTCTCAATCTGGAGCTCCACCAAACACTGTCCACCATGGGTAAACATTATGGTGTTTGACATACTAGTGGTATGGATTAAAATAAACTGTACTGACATTAAATTCTACTTCCCAGAGGATTGCCCATACATAGCATTCTGCTCAGTTTTATATCAGTAGTGATATGTTGATAAGCACAACATACTCTGTGCAGACTATTTTTCTTCTTTTCACTTTTTAAGGTGTGCACTTTGATTCAACTGGTCTCAAGTCAGTGTACAGGAAAAGCCCTGGCTGCCTTTGTGCAGACTTTTAATATTGACCTCATTCAACTCACACACATTCTGTGTGTGTGTGTGATTTGAGTAAAAGTTTACAAAGCATAATTATTTGTTCTTTTTATTACCCTCTATAAAGCATTCCTGTACTCTCTATCAATTACAGTTTGTGACTTAATTGACAACAATAGTTCTTTTGGAGTGAATAGTGTCTTGCATACATTTATTTCATTAGAAAGATTACTATTATATATATGAATGAATAAGTTGATTATTTTAATACTATGAAATAGCATACTTTATAAATGTTGACTTACAAAAAGACAGCAATTAATACCAGGTGTAAGAGCACACAGAAATAAAATTATTAAATTCACAAAATGGATTAACTTTGATTTTGGCTTCACCACTACTTCTTTTTACAGTTCTATCTTATTGTGCCCCAGAGCACCCTTCATTTTAGCTGTAAAGTAGCACACTGGACAAGACAATGTTAAGAATTTTTTTCTCCTTTATCACTTCTTATTAAAAATAATGTCCTGAGTTCCATGCCCTTGGGTACTAGCTTGAAAGAAGAGTCTATTCCTTTCTGCTTTCTGTACTTGATATGTAATATTATGCTTCACACGAGCCACAAGTTTGCAGACATTATACAAAATTCTCTTCACTCCTTTTCTAAATTATACAATTCGTTTCTAAAGATTTAAAAATATCTTCAAGTGTCATGGGGCTTGATATTTACTAAGTTGATAAGTATTTGATATTCAGTTACTTAAAATCCAGGTAAAATCAGATCTTGATCACCCAGTAGTTAAAATTTTCCTTGTAAACATAAACAAACTAATATATTATGGAACTTATACAGTAAATACATATTGAACTCTAGATTGCATTATTTTGTTCAACTTCACTCTTTATTCTTCTTTTTACTAGATCTTTCACCTATGTTAGCAAAAAATCAAGTTGTTATCCATTACCTGTTAACCTAAAAAATTTTGTTAGTGATTAGCTAACACATTTGAATAATATTATACTATGAATCTATTTTTTCCTGGTTTCTGCTTCTTCCTTGGACACAGTAAAGATGATACAAAGTTCATTAAGAAAGCAGCATCCCAGGGTGAAGATGCAGCTTAGATCAATATGCTCAGCAAGAGTTGAAGGTCTTGAAATTGAGTTTCCTATACAGTAGTTTCCCATGAGTTCTCTTGTGTTAAAATCAACTTTCCTGGAAACTTCTGAAGTTTTCAAGTTTTCATAAAAAATATCTGCATTTTAGCAATTGAGTAACTATTGATCATACTTGAAAAAATAGTTTATCCACAAATAGAAGCTCAAGAAAGTGTTCATTAAGGAAACTTGCTGAGAGTTATGAATATATTTAGATTGAATCTGAAATAATTGATTAGCAGTTTGAAGTGGCACAATAGTTCCATATCTCTGTGGTGTTATTGTTGTTGTGTACTAGTGAGTCAGAACCAACCCATAGTTTATCCTTCCAGAGCTCACAGGGAGCTTTCCCTCCCATCGTCCACGGAACTTTTGTTGACCTCGAACTGTGTAACTTTGGAATTGCTGCACAGCTTCTTGCCACTAGGCTACCAGAGCTCCCTAATGGTATGAATACATTTTTCACTGCCTTCCTTTATTTTATTTTATTTTTTTTATAAAATGCTTACTATTTTGTGGTTGTTCTATGTCCATGACATTGCACTAACAGTGCACATTTGGCATTGTGAGTAGTATGTGTGTATGTGGTGGGGTGTGCACCTGTGTGTTTGACACCAACAGCCCAATCCAACTACTGTGAAAGGACACAGAAGAACATAAGTTAGCAATTATTGGCTGAAAGAAATAACAGATTCTTTTAGCATTTTAATCTCAAGAAGTGTGATAAGTGGAAAGAGTACTGGAATTTTAAGGCAACTTCTCTCTCCTTGGCATATTAAAGGTAAACATAAAGAGATGAAAACAGAAGATGTAGGCTTTAAATACTGACAACATATCATGAAGGATTTCTACCAACTGAGAATGGAGAGATATTTGTGTTAGCTCAAAATAGTGAATATTAAAACTATTCTATGAAATAATTTTGGACCAGAAACCAATCTGTTTGTATTAGAAAAGAATTTCTGATTTGAGTACGATGTCATTTAAAGAATTATTTGTTATCAAATTGACAATAACCACTGGAAGTTTGGAGGCCAGTGAGGATGGTACATGATAGGACAGGGTTCTGTTTGGTTGTTCATAGGGTCACTATGAGTCATGCCTGCCTCAATAAGCAAGCACCTCATAACTGTAACAGCAAGTTCAAAAGGTAGGAGTGAAAATAGTACAAGAATAAGAAGAATTGGAACCCAACTTGAAGAAAGTAATTAATGCTAACGTAAAATTTGTTGAACGAATACACTTTAGTCTGTGTATGCTGTTATATACTTTTGACTCAGCTGACCCTCCCTCAGGTTTTCAGAAGCTCTAAAACAACACAACACTCTTGTGGAAGAGGTAGTGTATTCAAATCTTATGCTATAGGGTTGTTAGCACAACTCCTTAACATTCATCAGAAAAAAAAATGTTTCAAAAGTTGAGGAGTAAGGGTTTGCCTTGTGGGTCTTTCCTCTTATGTTATCTTTCATAAACACACTACATAAGCTTCTCTATCTACTTTGCTCTGTTCTTTATCATATTTACATTTTGTTTTTCATACTGTATGTACTCTCATCTGAGGAAATGCAGAGACTCCCTGAGGTCCAACTACTGGTCCAACTTGTCCAGAGCCAAAGAGCAAGCACAAAATCAAAGACTTAAAGGAGAAATTAATCTCCAGGCTAGTAGTGTAGCTGAACCTTGATTTCATCTACCCTGAAACAAGAACTGAACAACATCCAGCTACCGACTGTTTTAATCAAAGGTACAAGAGATAGTCATGAGGAGAATGGGAGAGAAACTTGGGAGAACACTCAAATTCTTAATAAGCCCAGGCACCCTAAACCAGTTGTTGGGCCTGTGAGACTTTTACCCTGAGATTTCCTTTAATCTGTGAACTGAAAACACTCCAAGAATCATCTGTCAGCTAAATAATAAATTGGATCATACAAGAAACAATACCACCCATAAGAACTATGTTCCTTCAAACAAGAAATCACTGTGAGACTAACTTGTCTAAAAATTACTTTAAATAAAGAGATGAGAAAGTATAGGACAGGGGGACAGAGAAATTAGATTAACAGAAATGGGGCAACTAGAGTAGATATAATAAAAATGTTGAAACACTGTGAAAATTGCTATCACTGTTACTGAACAATACACACAGGAAATTATTAAAAAAGGGGGAAATTTGCTGCTTACTATACCACGTGTTGGACAATGGTCATATACATGTGCACTCAAAGTCTATGCCATTAAAAAATTGATACACATTTTGTTAGTGACTAATCCTAACACAGGGTCCTTGGCGATGCTATGATTCAATATATAGCAAGGAGTTGGTAAACAAATGTTTAGTCAACTGGTCCATGGAGAGTAGTGAAGCAGTCAGGTTCCATCAAGATTTACAGCTGTGAAAACTCTATAGGATAGTATTTTTCTGTGGGTTATTTAAATATTTAACCTCTTATAAATTCAGTACGCTTGGAAAGACTAATTGATATCCAACATAATTAAAATTTTGTACCTTTTATACCACAAGTGTATTTGATAAACACTGCTGTTAAGTATTGGATAATGTAGATTCTCTCTCCCAATATTATAGACATTGAAACTTCATGTAGAGTTTATCATTCCCAGACTATAACAATCCTAAGAACTCTGCTTTCTACTTTATTATACTGGCGAGGACATTGAAGCACTAACATATTGTAAGATCTTTTTTCCAAGTATTTTTGGGTAGGTTCAGCCAACGTTTTAGTCACTGGTCGAGCACTTAGCCATTTGCACCACCAAGGGGCTTCTAATAATTGTACATATATGTATAAAAATTACATATATGAAAAGAGCAGTCAAGTTAAAAATAGAAAAGGTAAATATTCACAGGGAAATAAACAATAAATAATGCATTGTACATTAATTATATATATAACATATAGTTTGACCTGGAGCATGTTCCATTTTTAAAGACAACAGTAGTGAATTATGAGATAAATCAATGCATTCATATTGTAGTGAGATCTATCTTTGTAAGAACAAATGTTAAAATATTAACAGTAATTACTCTAGATCATAAATTTCCTAATGCTGTCTTCCTTTCTTTATATCTTTTTTATTACTCGAAAAATATTTAATCTTTTTATTATCCAAAGTAATTTATTTTGTTTGCTAGGTCCTGTCAAAACTGTTACAACTCATAGTAAATCTATTCACAATAGAACAAGAAAAAACATCGCTTTGGTCTGGAGTCATCTTTGCAATTACCTCTCAGCTTGAGGCCACTGTTGTAGCCACAGCATCAAACTATGAATTGAGAATTTCCTTCTTTTCACTGACCCTCTACTCTACCAGACATCACGGCTTTTTCTAGGGATTAGCTCCTCATGATAATATACCCACACATGTAAGATGAATCACTACCTTCCTCACCTCCAAGAGGCATTCAGATTTCATGGGAGACAGATCTATCTATTCTGTGGCAATCCACAGCACACTCAATATTCTTCACCAGGACAATTCAGAGGCTTCAATTCTTCTTCATTCTTACCTATTCATGGTCCAATCTTCACAAACAAGTAAAGCAATTGAAAAATACCATGGCTTGATTCAGGTGCACCTTAGTCATTTTTGCTCTTTAAAGAAGTACGTTGTGGGTTTTTTTGTACTTTAAAGAAGTACTTGGCAGTTGATTTGTTGACTATACTATATTATTTTTTTTTACTTTTGATTTCATTATTTAGCACACTCTTTAGAAATCTTATTTTATATATTTTAATATTAATTTTAATGTTAGTGTTCATCTCTCTTTACTTTTTACCCACCAAAATCCAGAAACTATGAGGACAAGATATATTTCCACCTAGTTCACCTTTGTATTTCCAGGACCTGCCACAGTGTTTGGTGTACTTTGTTTGTATATGTTCGAAGGAAAATTAATAGAAATCCACATCCTGCTAAACACTTTGGAATATATAAATATACAAAACATGAGTGCACAAAAAGTCAGACATAATTTTCTATTTACTCTGCTATTTACAAAAGCTTTACCCAACAACAGTGAGTTATTAAAGGTCATACTTTTCAAAGAAGGAGATTGCCCATTTTTCTCCCTCAGAGCTGTGGGTAAGTTCACACTGGCAGAGAGGCACCATCTTTGGTTTAATAACAAATCCCTATGGACCATGCCACCAGAAATCCCTTCATCTTAATGACTGCCTGGCATTTCTAGGAAAATTGGGCAGCTTTGACCTATAAATAGATTCACTAGGCTTTCTTGACTTGACAATAAATTTCATTACAGATGCAAGACATAAAAAATGGAAGATAATATATCTACCTTCATCTGAATTCTCAATTAAAAAGGATCTAGAAATATTTTTTTACTCTGAATCTCACAAAAAAAACCACTTTTATTCCAGACAGTAAAATTTTATATTATAGTCCTCCTTCACATCCTGTGCAAATGATTTTCACTAACATAGAAATATTGAGTGCCAGAAGAACAAACAAATATTGAAGGAAGTAGATAGCCATAATCCTATTTAAAAGCAAGGATGGCAAAATTACATCTAATTTACTTTGCAGAAATGATCAGAAGAGAAAAATCCCTGAAGAAGATCATCATGCTTGGTAAAATAGTGAGCCAAAAATGAAGAAAATATTTGGCAAAATGGATTGACACAGTATCTGCAACAACAGGCAAATGTAGCAGTGATTGATTGAGAAGTCAGCACAGGATCAGTCAATGATTCATTGGGTTATACATGAAGTCACCATAAGTTAAAACTTAATCAAGGACACATCAAAACAACATATGTTACATGTGATCATAACATATTAGACAAGAGCTATATCAAGTTTTTTATCTTTTGTTATTGTAATAGAATAATATATAAAGTAATGACATATTTATAGAGAATACAAAAATTTCATAATAAAGATTAATACTTTCAAAAATCCATTTATTAAAGCTTATATATATATATATATCTTTATAGTTTAAACAAAAGTGATTTTAATATCTGTTTGTAGTTGTAATAAAAAAATACCTTAGGGAAACAGTGTAGATTAGCAACATTGAATTTTAAAATGGAGATGGGCTGCAAAGTGCTGAATCTTTAATCAAAATATGCATCTTGTAAAAGTTTGCTCTTATTAATAATAAAGTACTAATGGGGAAAATTATGTAATGCAAGAAAAGTGAATTGTTGTGATCACAGTCCAAGAGAAATGAACAACAGACAATACTAGACAAAAAAGGCATTGTGAAAATTACTCAGCTGAATTCCAAGAGTACCTGCAGATACAGGCATTTAGATGATAGGGGGGAAATGTGTGTGATGCAAACATTACATGCTAAAACTTGGCCTATAGTCATTCACTCATCGTTTGGAAGAGCCTGACTATCATAAACAAGTGCCCTCATCTATGAGTTACTACTGTTTGATAGTTCCATATAGATTATTAAGCAAGATAAAGTCACCATCCTACTCCTATGATATTTGAATTTATTTAAAGGACTCTGATTATCCCATTTTTTTATCACAACCTTTCAGTTCGTGTTCACTTCTGAATTGTCTCCTAATGTTCAAAGGTATTGAATTTTTATTCCATGTGAAAAGTTAACATCAATAAAATTATAAAAAGTGTATCCAATTATCCAGCTTGATAACACTTAAATATTTTGCATGAATCATTATTTGTAAAAAGTCTAACAATATGTCATTTATATATTTATTCAGATATATTTCACTTATCAGATATTTTACCCATCTAAAATGTACAAATGAGTGATTTTTAATATATTCATAGACTTATACAACTAAAATCTTAGTTAATTTTAGAACATTTTCATCATTTAAAAAAAATTCCTATCACTTTTAGGTGTCATCTGCCATGCTTCTCACTCCAACTTCCCAAGCAATTGTTGTTGTTATGTGCCATCGAGTTGCTTGCGACTCATAGCGACCCTATGTACAACAGCCCTAAACTCCGCTCTGTCCTGTGCCAATCACACTGTCT
Source organism: Elephantulus edwardii (assembly GCF_000299155.1). NCBI lineage: Eukaryota > Metazoa > Chordata > Mammalia > Macroscelidea > Macroscelididae > Elephantulus > Elephantulus edwardii. The sequence goes on along the minus strand of NW_006399758.1, from coordinate 30,695,052 downwards.
CTGACACTCCCATCCCGATTATCCCAGTCACTGAATCAATCCACTTCATAGAGGGCCTTCCTCTCCTGCGCTGTCCCTCCACCCTCCCAAGCATGATATCACTCTCCAGGGACCAGTCACTCCTCACAACATGTCCAAAGTATGTTAGACGGAGCCTCAGAATCTTTGACTCCAAGGAGCCACCCAGTTTAACCCTTTCCAGGACAAATCTGTTCGTTTTCCTAGCAGTAGCAGCAATAATCTACTTTCTGTCTAAATGTTTGGAAATTACATGTGCATAACATAATGTAGGTTACGATCCTTTTGAATGTACTTCTTACATTTATAATATTTTCACGGTTCATCTGTAGCGTAACTTGTATCAGTTCTTCAATCGTTTTTAATTATCAGGTCACAGTCTAATATTATTTTTAAAACCCGTTTAAGACTATGAAAAACAAATTCAAGCAATACAGAGAGATGGTAAGAGCAAAATCATGAACAATACAGGAAATGTCAAAAGAAAATTAAAGGAATCCATGAAGACAATGTATCAAAAAGAGCTGGTCAACCCAGAACTATTTCATGAAATAAAATATGATCAAGAGTAAATGGTAATAAAGAAAGAAACTGAAGCTGCACCGAAGACTTTGAGAAAAACAACAGCACGAAATTCGCAGGAATCAGTGGAAAATCATTTGGCATGTTTCAACTAATTGATGTAACCTGAGATGTGCTTATCAGTCTACACAGAAAATTTGGAGGACATCTGCCTTTATTTGTTCCCCTTCTTAAGAAAGGTGACTCAACATAATATGGAAATTACTTATTAATATAACATGCACACGAGGTGTTTGCATGGGTGAATTCAGTGTGAGTGGCTAGCTAAACTTTGAGGTTCCATCCACTTTCATGTCCTTAGATGGCCATTATATTTCCATTTTGTCTCTGGAACCAGACTCATGGTTCAGGTTCTAGAATAGGACTCAATGTTTAGGCTACCTATAGGAAAGGGAAAAAACCTAGAGAGAACAAACTTGTGAGTTCCAAAGAAAAGGGCTTTGGATATGTTACTTACAGGTGTATTGGAGAAGGAGATGGAGAAAGTGGCTTAGATAAAGTTCCTCATACACACCAGGTGGATATTCCCAGGGGCCAGGCAGCTCTCCCTCCTCAAGGCTCTTTGAGGTGCAGACTTTGCAGCTTACCAGGGACTGCAGCAGGGCACAGCACTCTGGGCTCCATTGTAGCCATCATTGCTCCATTCCTCTCCTCCAACTGGTCTACTTGTAACTCAAAGTAGGTGTTATTACTTTCTCCTTCCACAAATGGAAAAGGGGCTTCCAGAGTGGTGAACAGACTTGCTCAAGGTTGAAAAGTAATAAAGGCAGTCAAACAAGGACTCAAACCAAGGTTGTCTGAAGGCAAGTTGTGAGTTGGTAAGCTCTGACATTCAAGTTAGCCATCTTTTATCTTCCTCTGCAAGCAAAATCTTGCTGAAGATAATTTTTAAAATACCTAGAAGAGCATATTCAGGAACGTCATGTATCTTCTGTCTGCTGCGCTCTACTCTTTGCTTCCAGCCAAGATCCATCTGACATCGATGATAATATCTCTAGTACCATGACTTTTTCTAAACCCAGCTTGTATTTCTGATAGTTCTCCATCAATGTACTGTTTCTTCAGCATGACTTTGCTAGTGTGTGATATTAGAGATAATGTTCAAGAATTTCCACGCTCTGTTGGGTCAACTTTTTTCTGAATAAAAATAAATATGGATCTCTTCCATCCAGTTGTCTTCCAGATTGGAATGCAAAACTTGGTAACCAGGAAGAAATATCAGTAGTTGGAAAACCTGGGTTTTTTGACAGTAATGAGGCTAGGGATAGAATGATAGAACTTGATATTTTCAGTCATATAATCATTATAAATACCTTTTATAAAGAACATAAATTCAGGATATACATAGGATTTCACCTGATGCTATGTACAGAAATCAGATCAATTACACTTGTGGAAGGAATTGTTGGAGAAGTTCAATATCAGTTGTGAAAAAACTAGACAAGGTGCTGATTATGGAACAGACCATCAACTACTCTTGTATGAGTTCAAGCTAAAGAAGATCAAATCATTTCCATAATAGGAAAAATTTGATCTTAAATCTACTCCCCTCCAAATTTGAAAACCAACACAGAAACAGATTTGAGGCCTTGAACATTAATGAATGAAGACCAGATGAGCTGTGGGAACATATCAAGAATATTATCCATGAAGAATGCAAAAAGTCATTACAAAAAAGGAGAAAGAAAAAAAAAAGACCTAAATGGATGTTAGAAAAGACATTAAATATTGCATTAGAGTTCCAAGAAGCCAAAAGAAAGGGAAAAAATTAAGAAGTTAAGGAGCTGAATAAAAGATTTCAAAGGGCAGCTCGGGAAGTCAAGGCAAAGTATTATAATGAAATATACAAGGAGCTGGGTTGGAAAATCAAAAGAGTCTAACTCACTCTGCATTTCTTAAGCTAAAGGAATTAAAGAACAAATTCAAGCCATTTATGGATGCTATGGGCAGGATATTGAATGATTCAGGAAGCATTAAAAGAAGATGGAAGGAATATTCAGACTCACCTTACCAAAAAGAATTGACTGACAAAGAAGAATTTCAAGAAACAACATATGATCAAGAGGCAATGGTGATGAAGGAGGAAGTTCAGGCTTCTCTGAAGGACTTGCAAAAAAAAAAAGCCCCAGGACTCGATGGAATATTAATCAACATATTTCAACAAACAAATGCTGCCCTGGATGTGCTTACTAGGTTGTGTCAAGAAATCTGGAGGACAACTAGGCGACTATGAACATTGTTGTTGCTGTTGTTGTTGTTATGTGCCATCAAGTCATTTGCGACTCATAGAGACCCTATGTACAACAGCCCTAAACCCTGATCTATCCTGTGCCAATCGCACTGAGTCTGACACACCCATCCCGATTACCCCATTCACTGAATCAATCCATCTCATAGAGGGTCTTCCCCTCTTGCGCCGTCCCTCCACCCTTCCAAGCATGATGTCCCTCTCCAAGGACCTGTCCCTCCTTGCAACATGCCCAAAGTATGTCAGACGAAGCACCAGAATCCTTGCCTCCAAGGAGTAACCTTCTCCAGGATGAATCTGTTTGTTTTCTTGGTAGTCCATGGTACATTCAATACTCTTCTTCAGCAACACAGCTCAAAGGCATCAATTCTCCTTCTGTCCTCCCTCGTCATTGTCTCATAACAGGTGATTGCAAAGACCATGGCCTGTATCTGGTGCACCTTAGTCTCCAGAGAGACACTGTTGCTCTTGAGTAGTTTAGAGAGGTCCCTAACAGCAGACTTTCCCATCGCAATACAATTTTTGATTTCCTGACTGCTGGTGCCAAGAGTGTTGATCGTGGAGCCTAGCAAACTGAAGCTGTGAACAATCTCAATCATAGGTTCACAAATCTCTTTTTGTGTCTCAGTTCTGTTTTCCATGGACTATATTTCTAGCAGTGGAGCTGAGTTATATGAGATCTCTATGTTCAGTATTTTAAGAAAATGCTAAATCGATTTCCAGTGTGACTAAACCATTCTACAATCTCACCAGCAATTCATGACTGTTCCAATCTCTCCACATCCTCTCAAACACGTGTTGCTCAATGCCCTGTTAAACTGTGCTACTACCACTGGGGTGAGATGGTATCTCATTGTTGTTTTGATTTACATCTCTCTTATTAACATTGATTTTGAGAATTTCGTCATATGTCTGTGTACCATCTGAATGTCTTCTTCTGTCATCTTTGTTAATTTTCCACCTCTCAGATGCACATCAAATATGGAAAGACCATGGTCTGAAAAAGGTATAAATTAATCCTCAAATTGCCATAATTTCTCCACAATAATTTGGAGAGATCATTGACTGCAGACTTTTCCTGTGCAATATGTCTCTTGATTTCTCCCGACTGTTGGTTTCATATGCATAGATTGTGGATTCAAGTAAGATGAAGCTGTTGACAGTTCTAATCTTTTCTCTACCATGACATTCAGTGGTGAGAATTTTCTGTTTCCTTGACATTGAGATTCAATCCATATTGAATGCTCTAGTTTTTGTTCTTCTGCAACAAGCACTTCATGTCCTCCTTTCTTGCAGAAAACAAGGTTGTATTATCTTAATAAAGAAGGTTAATGATAATTCTTCCTCCAATCTTAATGGCACATTCTTCTTCAGAGTCCAGTTTCTCAAATATTTTGTTCAGTGCTGTGTATGTGGGAGTTGTGTTGTGTTGTGTTGTGTTGTGTTGTGGCGGTCTCTGGAGAAAGGCTACTCTGCCTCCAGGAACCAGGGTAGCCACGCTTGGCCTTGGGCTGAAGACAGAGAGGCTTCAAACCCAAAAGGAGAAGAGGAGGGAGAAGACAGACAGCCATAATCGCCCAGTCTTTCATTGTTTTTGTTCAGACATTCCTCTAGGTCATATAGCCCTGGTGTACAAGTTGCTGTCCCGCGGTCACTTGTGGTTGCTGTGAGGCTGAACACTGTGACATGGATGTGTCAAATGCGTTAATGGTTGGCTACCCAATGCGGACTGAGAGTGGGGTGGTGCTCCCCGATTAAACAAGTGTGGAAGGAGGAGTGGCATCCACTTCCATAATAGCTTGCCTCCCGAAAGCCTATGAACTTGGAGAGAGGATGAAAGACACCCAAGCGTCAAGTACTCTCCTTCATAGGGTCGCTATGAGTCGCCTGCGACTCGACGGCACTTAACAACAACGACATAGATTGAATAAATATGGAGAAAGGATATAATCCTGACACACAGCTTTCCTAATTTTCAACTATTTGGTGTTTCTTTGCCCTATTTGCATAATAGCCTCTTGGTTCAGGTAAGGTTTCAATTGAACACAATTAAGTATTCTGGGGCTCAAATTCCTCCAAATATTAGTCACAATTTGTTATGATCCACATAGTCAAATGCCTTTGCATGGTTAGTAAAAAGATTATGCACAGTTTTCTATGTACTAGTCTAGTCATTTTGCAGTAATTTTTTTTATCTTCTGCAGTATTTTGTTAGCATACTTTATTAAGGATATTGTTTGTTAATTTCCACATTCTATTGGATTAACTCTCCTGGGAATGGGAACAAATATGGTTCTCTTCCAGTAAGTGAGCCAGGCAACTATCCTCTAAATTTCCTGGCCTTAACTGATGAGCATGCCCTGGGTTGCATCTGCTATTTAAAACAAATCAGTTGATACACCATCAATTCCTGAGGTTTCTTTGGTTTTGTATTCCCCCCCCCCCATTGTCTTCAGGGTAGCCTGAGCTTCTTCCTTCATAATATTTGGCCCTTGATAATAAGATACCAATTATTTTGGTACAATGATTCTGTGTATTTCCTCAAACTTTTTTGATGGGCCTAAATCATTCAAGATTTTGCCCATTGATTCTCAAAGTATAACTTGAGACTTGAATTATTTTTTTTCAGCTATTTCGGTTTGAAAAAAGCTGACCATGTTCTTCTCTTTTTATTCTCCAATTCTAGTTCTCTGAACAGTCCACTCTACTTTGTTTAATAAAATACTTGAACAAGCAGATTTATTTTTGGTTTTTATGCCATTTGATTATTAATGACACCAAAGTATTCAAAAGTTCAGCAAGTGATTGCTTGATGGTATTGGTATTAGGTTGTTGTATAGAATTAAATATTCTGTTTAATAATAATTCTTATAATTAATTCAAATAAAGCAAAATAAACTATCCAAACATACTAACTACTCATTTCCCTCTATTATACACCTCTCTATACATAAAACCCTTTTCCAGGGACTGATTTCTCCTGACAACCTGCTCTCAACATGAGACAAAGTCTAATCATCATTGCCTCCAAGGAGCACTCTAGGTGTACTTCACCTATGCCAGACTTACTTGTTCTTTTGGCAGAACATAGTATGTTAAATATTTTTTTTAACATTACAATTCAAAGCACAATTCTTCTTTGGTCTTGTTCATTGTTCAACTTCGTGGTGCATAGAAAGCAATTAAAAATAACTTGGCTTGTATCAGGCTCACTTTAATTTTTAAAGTAATATTAGAAAATGAAAAGAACATTTTTAGAGGGAGAAAGAGTATTATAGTACTGGCAAGGCATGCTATATATATATATTTTTTTTTACCAGTGCTGTTGAACGATTTAGGAAATATGACAACAAACAGACTAGTGAAATAGGAATTACCATCTTACATATTTTAAGTAAGAAGGATGGAGTCTTGGAGAAAGAGAATACAGAGTTCTCAGCTGGAGAAATGAAGCAATAGATGCTTTTCTAGATTCTGTCATGCTTTGGCACGGGGTTATAAAGTAATCACAGGATAAACTAAAACTAGTGACCGTATGTATTAGGAAGATGGAATTACCCCAGGGTGCACTGATTGTTTCCTGTAGGCATGCTGAGCTCAGAAAGAGAAATAAATTTCACCCAAAGCTTTCAGGCTCTCAACTAAAGTTACTTTGTTTTAGAGTTACTCTCTGCTCTTGAAACAACAGCCAGAAATTAGTAAAAGTCTCAAACTGTTATTTCTGTGAATTTTAAAGTCTGCCAAATGGTAAGTGCTATTACAGAGCTCAAATCTGTTGTTTATAGGGTTGTTATGAGTCATACTAAACTTGACAACACTTTATAGTAACAACAACTACCTTATTATACAATAGATCTATTTTTTTTAAATACTTCAATTATTACGATAAAGGGAACAAAGGCACCTCTAGGACCTGTAGCATATGACATTTTTTACTGTATTATTTCTTTTCGTATTACTAATATTGATCTAAAATATTTTACATATTTTGGTGTTCTTGTTGATTGCTGTTGAGTCGAGAATGACTCATAGTGACCCTATGAACAAAAGGCCTGAACCATTTCTATAACTATTGTCATTTATCTAAGTTCATGGAGTTTCCTGAGGAAAGTTGCTTAGGAAGTGGATACCATTCCTGCTTCTAACCTTGTATGTTACTGTTGTTATGTGCCATTGAGTCACCTGTGATGTATAATGATGTAATACAGCAGCTCCGAACCCTTCCCTGTCATGAGCTAGTCTCACTGACACACCAACCCCCACTACCTCAGTTACTCTATCAATCCATCTCCTCTGGGGTCTCCTCTCCTCTCCTGCACTGTCTGTCTACCCTTCTGAGCATTATGTACTTTCTCCAAGGATTGATCTGTCCTGGCCATGTTCCGAAAGTCAGTGAGGCAGAGCCTCAAAATCCTAGCCTGAAACTAGGAGCTTTACCAAACATTGCCTACCATGGGTAGCCATTGTGCCATTTGACACTCCAATGGAAAAAGGTTCCACATCACAGCAACCCTAGGTTACCTCAGTACAACATATTGACAGAAGAGTGCTCTGCCACTTAGAAGAATGTTCCTCCAAAATATGACAACAACTTTCAAATACAACAGCCCTCCTGAGGTCTTGTTGACTCTAAACATGAAGCTTAAATAAAAACCAATCAATATAGTATGTTATTTGTTGTTATGTGCTATTGAGTCACCTACAATGTATGGTGACCTTATGGACATAGAGCTCTAAGCCTGTCCTGAGCCAGTCTCACTAATTGAGACACACCAGCTCCCATTGCCTCATATATTGTATCAATCCATCTCATTCAGTGTCTTCCTCTCCTGCACTGTCCCTCCATCATTCTGAACATGATGTCCTTCTCCAACAACCGGTCTCTCCTGGCCATGTGCCCAAAGTATGTGAGATAGAGCTTTAAAATACTAGACTCCAAGGAG
>NW_006399758.1:30685890-30686925 GCF_000299155.1 Elephantulus edwardii | reverse complement strand
TTTGTATATCACCTTCTGTTTTTATTTTTTCTGATGAGGTCAGTTTAACAAATTTCAAATGTATTTTCAGTAAACAAATTCACTGAAAAAAATACATATCAATGCCAACTTGTTGAAATATATATCTACTCAGTTCAATGAGTTGGCATTCAATCAAAATTTTCTCTCAACTAGCTCTCCAACTGTAAATCACACAAAGGAGATTTCCTGTCTTTCTTCTGCAGGGCTACTGTTGGATTTGAACCCCTAGAGAGGTGTGACCTTTGGGTTAGTGGACTATGCTACCAGAGCTCCTTACATATATATGTTTTTACACATAAAATGGTCAGGAGGGACCAATCCTTGCAGAAGGACATTATGCTTGGAAGGCTGTGCAGGAGAGAAATATCTCAGATGAGATTCATTGCTATAATAATTGAGCATGTTGGAATCACTGAAACTGGTTCTGAATAGGGCAGGCTTCAGAGGGTCATTATTCAGACATAGGGTTGTTGTGGGTCATAGGCGACTCAACACCACTTAACAAAATACAACACTGAACATCCCTGGATCCCAAACATTTAATGGCAGAAGTATATGACTGTATGTTGGTATTAGGTGCCGTTGCATTGACCACGTCTCATTACAAATCTATAAACAACAGATCTGAAAGTTGTCCTTGACATGATATTTTAAAATAATATGTTTAGTTTTAATTTGCCATTATGTTAAAAAACAAACATCAAACCCATTTTTATTAGTTAGGTAACATTAAAATACAAATTTATAAAATACATAAAGCAACACTTGTATAAAGCATTGAATTTAAACTTCTTGGTTTTCTTTGCTAAAAATCATCACGTTACATAAGACAATGAAAGCTGCTTTAATAAAATTATAATTAGTGAAATATAATTTACAATGAAATTTTCTAGATACACTTTTAAAAAATAAAACTAGAGAACTACATGTATAAGTCCACATGTAGACTAAGAGTTAAAAATTTGGAAAGATACAACAATGAATGAATGGAAATCCAAAGCCTCTGTAAATTTT
>NW_006399758.1:30679075-30684412 GCF_000299155.1 Elephantulus edwardii | reverse complement strand
GAAGGAGGGTAGAGAAAACAGTGCAACAATGAATGAATGAAAACCCCAAATCTCTGTAACTGTTCATTAAAACTAATAAAATTTAATAATAATAAGAATAATAATAAATTTGGAAAGAAAAGGAAAATGAAACTGAAGAAGGAAAATATACCTGTTGAAGAGAAACAAATGTAAATAAGATTTTATAGGATGTTACTAATTGTTTTGAACTATGCTAGACATATTTACATAATATTTTTATTTTTTCAAACAGCTTTATGAGGTGAATTACTTTCATGCTATGTGTTAAAGTGAGGCCCAAGGAGTTTAAATTCTGAAAGTGGGTGTTAGTCAGGATTTCCTTTCTAGTCTACTTTAAGCTTCATGTTTTAAATTATGCTTATTCCTAAGGACTACAGATAAAATTCTCAAGTAATGCAAAGTTCCATCATACTAACAGCACAAAATATTGTGATTTTTGTAATGATTTCATAACTAACTGCAGAGGTGGAGTTTTGACTCACGATACTTAAATTTTCTTAAGAGGGTCCAGGTTGATTAGTGTATAACATATCAGGTTGCTAAAGAAAGAGCAGCAGCCAGCAGTTCAAATTCACCAGCTTCTTTGAGGGGAAAAGCTGGAAAAACTGCATCCATAAAGAATTACAGTCTTGGAAAGCTGGAGGAAAATTGCTATGAGTTGGTACTGACTCGATGACAGTGTTTATTGCTTTAAATTTGACTATAGTCGAGACAGTAACTATAACATTTAGTGTATTTTATATACATTGAAGTTTATGTTTATTATTGTTATATGGTATTTAGTGAGAACCAACTCTCAGCTAACCATCCAACATGTATGTGTTCAGAGGGTGAGAATTGCACAGGAGGAGACCGTGCATCTTTCTTTTGTTCAGAGCAGCTGTTGAATTCAGACCATCTGCCTTTGGGTTAACTGAGCAACTTCGTATCCACTAGGTCATGAGAAGTTAATAGCATTTAAAAATTTCATTTCAGTATTTTTCTAAAATTCATATTATGTTAATTCAGGACTATGCGAAAAAAATGATGATTAAAGGTGGAGGATCTAACCTAAAGGGATGCTTCTCTGGTGGTTCCAATCCATTAGCCAACTCTGAGGAAGAAAGATAGACAATCTCTTGTTGTTTGATAAAAAGCGAAAATCTTCTGGATGTTCAGCTATGAGGTGGTTCCCATTTGAGGGTAATGAGTGAGTATTTTAGATTAAAGTATGGAAATGGCTTAGTCATTAGGGAGTTCAACTGCTAACCCAAAGATGAAGCCTCTATTTAATGGTCCGAGCGTATCCACACTGCATGAGAAAGCTGGTCATTCCACTCCAATGCATTTTATAGCCTCAAAAATCCAATGGAGGGTCAGCTTTCTGTTGGTTACTCCCCAATGGCCATAGTGATTGGGAATGTGAATTTTCTAAAAGCATCTTACATCTTGTTATTATATTGATAGAGATAAACCATATTTAGTGGGAAAAAATCATACAACAAACCAAAAACTGTACTAAGAAAATGTCAGTTTTATTTAATGAAATATCTTTCATCTGAGTTTTATAGGAAAAGAGAAAAACAACACTAAAGGGTAGTCTTCATTCTTAGGTCTTGCACCATAGCCACAAGCTGGAAAAGAAAATACAGATTATACATGAAAGTGGAATACTGGCCTCACAATAAAAACAAAGAAAGAGAATTTTTGTCAGAGTCCGTTCTCACTCATGGAGACCTTTTGTTTAGTTTTCAAGGCTAAAATTTTTGTAGGTTGCTGTTATCCATCATGTCAACTGCAGCTTATAACAACCCTATTAAAAACAGATCTGACCCCTGATCTATGTCATTCTCACTATCTCTGACATGCTGGAGAGAATTATTATAGTCACTATGTTGATCCATCTTGTTGAAGGTATTCCTCTCTTAAGCTGACCTTCCACTGTTTCAAGCATGATGTACTTCTTCACAGACTGGCCAGTGTTAATAACATGTCTTAAACATGTGAGATGGAATTTCAGCATCTCTGCCTTCCAAGACAGCCTTGGTTTCCTTTCTCTAGGACAGACCTGTTTGGTCTCTTGGTAATCCATGGGATATTCATCACTTTTCTCCAAAACTACAATTCAAAGGAATTTATTCTGTTGTCTTTAGTCATTATCTGACTTGTAGATGGATAGCAAGACATTGAGAAAAAGAGGGCTTGGAACAGGTTCACCTTAGTGGTTAAACTGACATCATTGCTCTGTAGTACTCTGGAGAGGTCATCTCAACTGACTTTTTTTCAATTTCATGATAGCTGGTAACAAGGGTGTTGATTGTGGATCTAAGTAAGATGAAATAGTATACAACCTCATTTTTTCCTCATTTATTATGATGTTTCATAATGGCCTAGAGGTGAAGATTTTGTTTTCTTAATGTTGAGCTATAATCCCTATTGAAGGCTAGAGTGAGTCCTTGTTCTTCTGCACAAAGTGTTTCAGGTCTTCATCACTTTCAGTGAGCAATGGTGGTTTTTTCATCTGCAAAACACAGGATGTTGATGAATCTTCTTTTGATCTTGAAGCCACATTCTTCTCATAAAGCCCAGCTTCTCGAATGATTTCTTCAGCACAATGATAAAAATTTCTTCAGCACACAGATGGAGAAAGAATACAGCCTTGACATATGTTTCTTGATTTTGAATCATGGCGTGTTCTCTAGTTCTCTTCGGACAGAAGATTCTTAGTCTAGGTATAAGGTCTCACAGAGCACAATAAAAAATCTATAGTTCCAATTCTTCTCAAGTGAGACATAATTTCTTGTGATCCACAGAGTAAAATACCTTTGCATAGTCAATAAAACATAGACATTTTTTTGTATAATCTTTTCAAGTGAAGACTCCCAATCTTTTCAATGCTGAATTTGTAGATTCAAATGGTTGTACTTTCAGTTAGCAGCCCCGCATGTCATGCCTGTGTCACTAGACTCGTGCGCCTACAATCCACAGAAAAAGCATATTATTTTTAACTGTGACAATTTGATCTTTGTTTAATGCATGCTGCCAGTCAACTCTGTCATCTTCTACTACTCTGTCTACATTCCGGTTTTCATTTCCTTTCTATCATGGTGAAGATATACATTTATTGATGCTTAAATGGTCTTTAAGCGGTATCATTCTGTGATTTGTTTTTAAAGAATGATTTGTTAGGAGATGACAAATAATCATAAACACAGTGCACTTGCAATGTAAAGTCAATTTATTTCCACAAATGTGTTATAACCCCAAAATACAATTGATCTGACTATTCTTTTTTATATTTTTTAAAAATCCAGCATATTTTTTAAAAATGGATTCTTATAACTGTACAAAGAAAGTAACTGTTTTGCTGTGAAAATGTGATTTTGACTGGCTTATGTTATGAATAATATGACTTTCCCCTTCCTAATAATGTTATGGGCTATTTTGGTATAGTGATAAGAAGCTGTATAGCAATCCCAAAGGCACACAGTTTGAATCCACCAGCTGTTCTCTAGGGGAGGGGATTGGTAAGCTCCTTCATGCAATTTACAGCCTTTGAAAACCTGCTGAAAATTAGCTATGTGTCAGTTCTGAATTAATGGTATATAACAAACACAGCAGCAATTGTATGCATAAAAAAGGTTGTTAAAATGCACATATTTAAAACAAAATATTCTTGGTTTTTATTTTTTTCTAATATATACTTTCATTGCTTAATCACGAAATAGGGACATTTCTTATCAAAGAATGGTAAATTGACAGCTGAAACTTATTTTACTGAGGAAGAACATGATGCCAGTTTAATAGAAAAATCTTCAATATCTTCCTATCTTTCAAAATAAAGTCAAAGCAAAAAGAAAAATAAATTGTTTGTGTTTCTTGTTATCCAATCAATTTAAGTAAGTTTGCTTGGGCTAGAAATCAATTTATTTCACCGTTTTAGGTTCTTTTTCTCATTTGAAGAGAAAATTTGAATACATATTAAAATCCCTTCTTAAATCTCAGTTGAGACCGTAAAGCTCTCACTGACGTGATAGCCTGTGCAACCAGCTATGCTGACTTCATGGTTCTGTTATGTAAATAAGGTAATACATCTATTTATATCCCTCAGATTGTGACTGAAAAATGAGAAGAAATAACAGCAGTGTGGAATTTACCTGGAAAAATTTTACTAGCTTTTTATGTTGGCTTATCAAATGTCACTAATATTCAGAAGAGAAAGAAAAGAACTACCAATAAAACACTCAATTTCCCCTCTACATTTTGTATAATTTCACAAAACACATAATAGAAACAGTTACTTGGTTTTATAAATACATTAATTTCACTTAGCTAAATTTAAAATTGAAATAATATTTAAAGATATGATCATTTCAGCATCGAGTCTTTAGGAGAAGAGTTATGTCATTGAACTTATGTTTTGTTTAGGCAATTCTGCATATTCCTCATCAAACTTTTATTCTGAAATATGTGAATTCAGCAATAAAATACCAAACAACTTTATTTTGGTTTTCATTTTTCCTTTTCATAGATACTACAGAGAAGTTGAGGGAGTCTGGTGACTTAGTGGTAAGGAAGCGTGTTGCCAACCCAAAGCAAGTACAAGTCCACCAGCTGCTCTGTGGGAGGCAGGTGCGTAATCTTATCTAGTGCAATTTGCTGCTTCTGAAAACCTGCTGTAGGGTCAGCTATAGGTTGGTTCCAACTCACAGCAATGACAGGGGAACTGATAGTTTTATTGGTACTAGATAAAACCCAGAATCCTGTCTTTTACCACCTCTTACCATGCTTTGTTAATGGTCTTTACTGAGCTATTAGAATCCCCAATGTCACGGCACTTTCTAGTTCAAAGTTAACTCTACTTAAATTAATTAGCTGTGATAAACTTTCAATTCTGAGCTCTTCCTGAGTAACATATACTCCCTCCATTGTCTATTATTCTGGTTTTACTGATTTGATTGTGTGGTATCCAAGCCTAGTTTTGTGGTCCTCTTGGATATCTGAAAATTGCACTGTTGTTGTTGTTATGTGCTGTCGAGTCGCCTGCAACTCATAGTGACCCTGTGTACAACAGCCCTAAACTCCACTCTGTCCTGAGCCAATCGCACTGTCTCCAACACTCCCATCCCAATTATCCCAGTCACTGAATCAATCCACCTCATAGAGGGCCTTCCTCTCCTGTGCCGTCCCTCCACCTTCCCAAGCATGACATCCCTCTCCAAAGACCAGTCTCTCCTCACATGTCCAAAGTAAGTTAGACGGAGCCTCAGAATCCTTGCCTCCAAGGAGCCACCCGGTTTAACCCTTTCCAGGACAAATCTGTTTGTTTTCCTAGCA
>NW_006399758.1:30667544-30671225 GCF_000299155.1 Elephantulus edwardii | reverse complement strand
AGTTCTCTGTTGACATATTGTTCCAAACGTTTTTGGATAATTTTCAGCAGAATCTTGCTTGTATGTGATATCAATGATATTGTTTGATAATTTCCACACTCTAAATTACTAACTTATTTTAAACAAATTAAAAGGCAATATATTTGATTGGCCTGTGGGCCATGAGAAAATCTAGAGCAAGGCCAAAAAGGAAATGTTAGCTTTTCTTACTTGTCCATCACAACTTATAAAAAGAGTATCCTCCTAAAGGCATTTTGGAAAATACTGAGGACTAGAGGATTATTTTTGTTTTATATGTCTACTGTGGACAGATAGATTTATTCAGCTGTTTTCCTCCCAAACTCAACTTCAGCCAATTTAATTATATAATCTGTACATTATTCTCCAGTTTGTGGCTATGTTCCAAGACCTAAGAATATACAACGTCTCCTGCTGTATTTATTTCTTCCTAGGAAATTCAGATAAAATAAGATGTTGAATGATCAGCGTTCTTTTCTTAGTATTGTATTTTACTTGTTTTATGCTTGAGGCATAAAACTGTGGCTGCCAGTTTTGCATTTTTCCCATCAAAATAGAAAGAGTTCATTTTTACCATTATAACAACTAGATTGAAAATACTTGTAGAAAATTCATATTCTCACTTATGTACTGCCATTGTTGTTATTGTTAGGTGCCATTGAGTGGAGTAAATGAAAAATAGGTCTGAACTCTGTCCTATTCTGTGCCACCTTCATCGTCTCTGATACACTTGAGCTCATTCCTGTAGTCATCATTTCAATCCATAATAAATGGACAAATTCCAGAAAGAATAATATAAATGAATATTCAAGATGATAGATATTATAACATGCATGAAAACTCAAGAATAATCATGTAGAGAGGGAATATTTGAAGATATAGCAGAGGAATTAATTTCAAAATTAATGTCGAATAGACAGGAGAGGATATTTCCAATATGGTTAAGTAAAGATATTGGTAGGAGTTATTGAGTCAGTTCTAACACATAGAGACATTATACAGGAAGGAAGAAATATTGTCCAGGACTCTACCATCCCCACAATATTTGCTGTTTAAGCCTGTTGTTTCCGGCACTGTGTCAATACACTTAACTGAAGAATCCCTTCCCCTTTTCCCCCACACTGATCATCTTCTCACCGAGCATAATTGCCTACTCCAAGGCTTGGCTTCTCCTGGTAACTTGTCCAAAGCATATGAGACAAAGTCTAATTGTCCCTGTTTCTAAGGAACTTTCTGTTTCTACTCTCAAATAAGACTTGATAATTCTTCTGGAAGTCTGTAATATTGTCAATATTCTTTGCCAATCCCGTAATTCAATGTCATCAATTATTCTTCAGGCTTTCTTGTATATATTGTTCAGCTTTTATATTTATTTGAAAAAAAACCCTCAAACTTAATCCATAATTTCAGACCGGACTCAAAACTAACCCTTCTAATATGTAAATCTCTAGGAAAGAAATTGACCATTGTTCTCCATGATTTTATACGTTGTCAAGTCTATTGTGATTCATAGAGATAGTGTGAACAATGGATTTAAACTCTACTCTATCCTGTGTCACCCTTGTCATCTCTGATACACTAGAGCCCATTGTTAACAATCACTGGGTCAATTCATCTTGTTGAGGGTATACTGCTAAATTCAAAATGCCAGAGAGGTCTGAATTTTGGATTAGTAATACAACTTCTTAAGGAATGCAATAACATGTCACCAGAGTTTCCTAAGACAGAATTAAAAATAACATCATGGGTCAGGCATATCTTATTATTCAAAGTGAAAAGACTTTGTAAAAGACTTTTAGAGCAGACTTGTCTATTACAAAATGCTGTATGATTACTTGTATGCTTCTTCCATTAGAATTCATTGTGGATTCAAGTAAAATGAAATTCTTTGCAACTTCAGTGTTTTTACCAATGGTGAGAATATTGCTTAATAGTCCAATTGTGGGGAATTTTGTTTTTATTATGGTAAAGTGCTTCAAAGCCTTTTGGCTTGTGAGAACTAAGATTGCATCATCTGCATATAACAAGTGGTTAACAAACCTGACGCTGGATTTCTTTTCAGATTTTTTGCTTTGTATTCAGACTAAATAAGTACAGCAAAATAATACATTTATGACATATAACTTTATTGATTTAAAACTACAGATTACCCCTTGGTTCTGTTTGAACTACAAACTCTTGGTATATATACAAGTTCTGCATTCAAGTGCAAAATTAAATGTTCTAGATTTTTCATTTTACATAATGTTATTAATAATTTGGCCAACACACCATAAAATTCATTTGAATATTATTGTTGGGTGCTGCTGAGCCAACTACAACTCATAGCAAACCCATGAACAATGTATCTGCATCTTACTCAATCCTATACCATTCTCATCTATCTGATATACCCATAATTACAGTTACTATTTCAATTCATTTAATTAAGGATCTTTTTCTCTTTAGTTTACCCTCCTCCTTTCCAAGTAAGATGTCCTTCACTAAGGAATGATCTCTCCTAAGAGTATGCGCAAAATATTGTGAGATGAAATTTCACAATTTTTACCTCCGCAGAGCACCTTGACTGTATTTTCTCCAAAACAATATTTATTTGGCATTCCATGGATATTCAATAATCTCCAACACAACTAAAAATCTTGATAATTCTGTTGTTTTTAGTCATTGTTCAACTTTCAAATTACAGTAAATGATTGAAATCATGGTGACAGAAATGAGGCTGGAGATGAAATGACTGCATGTTCTGCAATCAATGATTTATTCATTGCTAATATGTGCTTTTATAAAAACACAGAACTAATTCCAGAGGATTTTCTGGACAGATCATTTGGCTTTATTTAACTTGTGCAGAAGCATGTATAGATAAGAGGTTTATTGATTATATTAACCCAATTGATATGTTAATAAAACCCACTAGTATTGGGGGAAAATCATCCCCAAACACAGAGACTATACACAACAACCTCACCTGACAGAATACACAGAAATCAATCAGATTGACTATATCTGTGGAAAAAAAATTGGGGAAGCTCAATGTTAGCTGTCAAAACCAGGCCAGTGCTGAATGGGGAACAGACTATCAATTAATTAAGCGCAAGTTCAAATTTAAGCTGAAGAAAATAAAAACAAGTCCAAAAAACCAAAGGATGACTATCCCTCTGAAATTTAAAAAGCATCTCAAAAATGTTTGAGACACTGAACATCAACAGACCAGATTAGATGTGGATGACATCAAAGATATTAAAACAGGAAAAGGTCAGTGCAAAAACAGGAGAGAAAGAAAAGACGAAAATGTATATCTGAGAATTACACTGGAATATTGAGAATAAAATGAAAAAAAATAATAATACATATATACGAAGCAGGAGTGGCATCCTCTTCCTAAGTAACATCCCTCCAGAAACTCTATGAACTTTGATAAATGTCGATAGTTATAGAAAGTCGTCAGGCCTTTTGGTCATAGGGTGGCTATGAATCATGCTCAACTTGAAGACAATTAACAGCAGCATATTTTCAATATCTTCAGTAAATCTTTTCTTGTGTGCTATATTTATGGCATTGTGGAATAATTTTCACATTCTATTGGATCACCTTTCTTAGGAATAGGTATGAATCTCCTCCTGTCAATATCCAAATAACAGTCTTTTTTTTTTCTTTTTAAAT
>NW_006399758.1:30663025-30667444 GCF_000299155.1 Elephantulus edwardii | reverse complement strand
CCTCCAAGGAGCCACCCGGTTTAACCCTTTCCAGGACAAATCTGTTTGTTTTCCTAGCAGTCCATGGTATTCTCAATACTCCTTTCCAGCACCACAGCTCAAAGGCATCAATTCTCCTTCTGTCCTCCCTGGTCATTGTCCAACTCTCTGATGCATAACAAGTGATTGTGAAGACCATGTCCTGTATCAGACGCACCTTAGAAATTTGCACTATATAATTCTATAATTCTCATTTTGCTAAACTTTTGAAAGTATAGACTCTACTGTATTAAGGATGAATATTTGTTCAGTCAAAATAAATTTTATCCCCTTTAACTTTATTGTCAAACATGTAGTTACATGTTTTAACTCCTTTAGAAATATTCAAATTAATATTTAAAGAATATGATATTCTGAACTTCTCTTTGTTGAGGTCACATACAAATAAAAGCATGCATCAAAACATAATGTGCACATTTTAATGAAGAAAAAATACTGAACACTGCATAGTGAAAATATAATCTTCTACAGAAAAATGCAATTGCAGTAGTCTTCTCTCCTTTATTTTTTAATTTGAATTTTAAATCCCACACTAAGTTTTTTTGGTCTTTTAAATTGTGTAAAGGTTTTTTTTTCAAAGATGCCTTAAGGTATCTTATTGTAACTATGGCACTACTGATTCCAAAGACAGGCTATTTTAATTGGTTCTGGGCAAATCACCAGCTAGATGTCGCCATTAAGAGTTTATTTTGTTAATGATGCTTTGTTCTAGAGTTGTAAGCTGTAAAGAGAAGCATCTTTCAATATAGATTTTTAGATCAGGTCATTTGTCCTTATTTGTTTTCTAGTTGTATAAATTGGTAAGAGGATGTGAAAAAGAAAGGACACGTAAAACAGAAATAAATGTTCTGTTCAACTAAGTCTGACTTTTTAAAAGGACATGCTTGGGTACTCATTTGTTACATTTTAATCTTTTATAGGCTACTCTTTCAGCCAGACAGTGACTGGTGAGTTAAAAATGGAAAAGTTAAGTGGCAAGCTAAATGATTAACATGCATCTAAAGAAAAGGATAGACTTTCTGCATTATAGTTAGGGATGGGCTTTAACATTTGAAATAGTTACTTTCATGCAGTTACTTTATGAGAATGTCTTAATGTGCCTATTTTGGTGAGAAGGCATTTCTTGACAGTTGGCTATCCAAAGCATTAAGTGTCTTACCTATTTTCCTTTGTATCTTCTATGTGAAACATTGCCCCAGAGAAGTGATGAGGATGAAATGATGCTAAAAATGGATTGTGAGTGAGGAATGGAATTAGAATCCAGCAGATCAGACAGACAGACCTTTAGGATGTGTGTGGCCATCTTTAGTAGATGCTAGTTACATGGCAGACAACAAATTTATGCATATATATATGCAAATAAGTAAGGAAGAACACTTTGTGACACAGTGGTTAAAGAGCTAATCAAAAGATTGACAGTTTGAACACACCAGTGGCTCTGAAGAACAAAGAGGTGGCAGTGTATGTTTTCAACAATTAACAGCCTTGGAAAGATAAGGAACCTCAACAAAGATGGATCAAGATAGTGACTGTAGCAATGGGCTCAAGTATATATTAGGAATGAAGGGGACACATAGGATAGAGCAAGATACAAATCTGCAGTTCATAGGGTTGTTATAATTTGTAGGGAATTTATACATATGCATGGAACATACAAAGTTCAAGTTGAATTTAGAAGAGGCCATATATTAGGGATATCTTTGCTGATATTAGATAGATATGGCTGAAAACAGAGACAACTAGAAGAATATCTATCACTGCGGCTATAAAAAGGCATTTCACTGTGTAAATCATAACAAGCTATGGCTAACATTGAGAAGGAAGGCAATCTCAGAATATGTCGTTGTGTTCTTATGAACTCTATTGACTAGGCTAACAAGTTGTTGTACAAGTGGAACAAGGGAACTCTGCAGGGTCTAGAATAAGTCAGGGCATGCGTCTCCACTGTGTCCTTTCTCTATAAGAATTTAATATGTATGCTGAACAAATTATTCAACAAACTGGATGTGTGCAGAAGGGTGTGCCATCAGGATTGGAGGAAGACTCATAAAAAACCTGCATTATACAGATGACATAACCTTGGTTGCTCTAGATGAGGGGGACCGAAAGCACTTGCTGCATAAGATCAAAGACTGCAGCCTTAAGTATAGATTATATTTCAACATCAAAAAACAAGTATCTTTAAAAAAATATATCCATACCACTAGGCCTATAGGCAACACCATGACATCTGAAAAATGGATTCAAACTGTCAATTATTTCATTTTACTTGTATCCCTAATCATCATCCTTGGTACAAGCTGTCAGGAGATTGGGAGAAAAATGAAATGGGGCAAGTTGGCCGATAGGTATCTCTCCAAAATATTGAAGAGCAATGATGCAAGTTTGAAGACTAAGGTGAACCTGATTCAGGCCGTGGTCTTTTCAAGCACTTGCTATGCATTCTAGAGCTAGGCAGGAAATAAGGATGCCTTTAATTTGTGGTACTGGAGAAGGGTACTGAATAATCTCTGTACTACTGAAAGAACTAATAGGGATGTTTTGGAAAAGGTTCAGTGAGATTGCTCCTTGTAGGTAATGATGGCACAAAGTTTCATCCCTCATACTTTGGACATGTTGCTAGGAATGGCTCCTTCCTTGAAAGAGATATCTTGTTTGGAAAGGTGGAAGGTCAGTGAAAGAGAAGAAGAGCCCCAGTGAGATGAATTGGCATGGTGACTATAGCAATGGCTTCAAGTGTATCAGAGATGGTGAGGACCTCACAAGAGAGAACAAGATTCAAGTTTGTAGTTCACAGGTTTCTCTAAGAATCATATTCGACTCAACAACACCTAACAACAACTGTAAAATAGCATATGTGTGTATAGATTCATAGGGTTTTCAAAGGCCTGGTATTTCAGAAGTGAAGGACCTATCCTCCTTAGTCTTTTTAATTTGGGTTCTCAACTTTGGAGCAATATTTGACAGACAAGCATTTATCCAAAAGAGCTGATGAGCATGCAGGTAACAGATGGTCCTAGCCCTCACCCCTTAACTGCATATGTTGTGTTTCTATCCTCACCCTTCTCTGCCATCATACAGCTCAGATTGGGCATGTTGCAAGGAGGGCCCAGTCCTTGGAGAAGGACATCAGGCTTGGAAGGTTGGAGGGACAGCCCAAGATAGGAAGATCTTGGATGAGATGGATTAACTCAGTGACTGGGGTTATGGAAGTAGGTGTGTCAGAGACAATGAAATGGGTTCAGGATAGAGCAGGATTCAGAGCTGATTTACATAATGTCACTATGAGTCGCAAGCAACTCAATGGCACATAACAACAACAACAAAATGTATATTTTTAGCTCTTTATTAAAAGGACATCAATTGTTGTTTGCGTGTTATTTTTAAAGTGTAAGTATCACTTGAATCTTGAACAGTTTATTTCTCATGTTTTGATATTTCTTCCTTAAATTCATATTTAATCTGATGAACAGAATTGTTCTACTTAACAACAGTATATGTTCTCTTTTCCAGTGTCAAATCTAGGGCCTGGACACCTGTTTTTATTGTAAATAGCCTAATTATATTAATATTTATTCTCATTGTTTAAGACTCAGAACTGAATCAGAGTTGATCCTTTAGCAGGTTTTACATATTTAACGTATTTAATGTTAAATATATTAACATTTTTTTACTACGTCATTCATTGATTGTAACAACAACAGCAGTAAAATCTGTCTTGAACGAAGAACATATTTTTAGGAAGAATTAGTACTTGGAGAAAGAGATACCATGCTGGAACAAGTAGAATCAGTGAAAGAAAGAAAGTCCCTCGTGAAGAGGATTGACACAGTGACAACCACAATGGGTTTGAGAAGGACAAAGATTGTGAGGATGGCGTAGGATAGGACAAGATTCCCATCCTTCTTTCAGAGTGTCACTATGAGTGTGGTAGACTTGATGGCACCTGATACAAATGGCAACACATTTCCTGTGGAGCCGCAAATGGATTTGAACTACCAGAGGGCTGCTGTCAGTGGGTTGGTAGCACTATTTTCTATGGAGTAGGCCAATAGAGTGACTTTAATATAAAATACAGATATAAACAATGAGAGAAGAAGATACTTATCTTCACACTGTAGCCTCTAAAATAGTTTCTTAGATTTCACTTATATTCAACGTTATGGGGCAGAGTCTATTTATTATTATTATTATTATTATTACTACACTTCTATCAGCTATCTCTCTATCTCTATATCTATCTCTCTATCTTTCTGTCTATATCTTCTATCTATCTATCTATCTATCTATCTATCTATCTATCTATCTACCTACCTATCATCTATCAGTACCAGTTCTAATGTAATAAGTAGATAGGTTGTTGTTGCCCTGCCAATCCAC
>NW_006399758.1:30651931-30655270 GCF_000299155.1 Elephantulus edwardii | reverse complement strand
CCCACATTGGCATCTTCTTGCTAAATCATCTCAATCAGTTCCTGGAATCTTGTGATTTGCCAGTGCCTTCAATGCAGAATGGACTTCTTCCTTTAACATTATTCACTCTTGAATTTATGTTTCCAATTCATGCATCACAAAAGTTTAAGGCTTGTTTAACCAGTATAAGGGGCAAGAAGACAGGACTTCTGAGTATAAAGGAAGGTTTCTGATTGTGTTGATTTTATAAAATAATCTGTAGTATTTTGACTCAAACAATCTTTAGTTGGCATTTTGTTAAAAGCAGATGAAATATTTTTAATCAACACTCCTCAAATTCAGGGGCTATATCATGGTTATTTTGCATTATTAAACTTTGATGAAAGATTTGTATCTAATAAGTGATCAATAAATATATGATGCAATATCTTACAAATGAAAGGAAATATAGGTGTGTAAATGAAACTTTATTTTGTAAATAAAAATAAGATTCTACTTTTGATCGAGGGAAAATTTCATAAACCAAATAAAACTGTTCAGTATTTGTCTTTGGGAGATTAGGCTAGTTCCCTTAGCATAATTATCTCCAGTCCCTCCCATGTTAGGCAGTAATTTACTGCATACTATTCCATTGTGTGAATGTACCACAATTTCTCAACCCATTTTATTGTGGTTGGGCTTTTGGGCTGTTGCCATTTTCTTGCTTTGGTAAATAATGCTGCTATGAACATTGTTATACAAATCTTTGTTTGTGCCCGAGTTCTCATTTTCTCAGGGTATGCTCCAGACAGTGGAATAACTCAGTTATATGGAATTTCTATGTCCAGCTTTTTGAGGAAATACCAAACTGCGTTCTAAACTAACATTTTCCAATAGACTACCAAACTACCATTTTCCAGTCCCACCAACAATGTGTAAGAGTTCCTATCTTGCCACATCCTCTTCAATATTTATTACTTGATGCCCTGAAAAATTTTGGCACTATTACTAGAGTAAGATGGTATCAGTTTCATAGAGACAAATACTGTATAGGAACATTAGTGTAGAGTATGTACAAGGATCCAAGGTAGGATATTAAAGGTTTGATGAGTGGAGGGTGGGACTGGTAAAGGAAAGGAGAAAGATTCAGTGTGAAAAAATAATAACTATACGTATACTTTATGAACTTTGTATATAAACCTGTATAAAATGACTACCCAACTTGTGATGGACTGAATAGCATTATGCTGAGTGAAAGATAAATACCATATAAAACCATTATTGTAGAATGAGTATGAGGATCCAAGCAGGGAGATGCGGGTGGAAGCAGATGGATGAGGAGGAATGGAGGGAGGGGATTAATCATGGGTCATACAATTTGAAGGGTGGGTGGGGTGAGGGAAATAGGAAAGATTTGGTGGGAAAAACAATGTATTTGAATTTTATAAATAAACTAGTATATTTTTAAAAAAATAGTATTACTTGGGAAAAACAAAACAAACCTAAAGAAACCAAACTTTAATTGGTTAATTTACCTGGTCATCAAGAAGTAATGTAGACTTTAACTTGAGTTTAAGAAGGTATTGATAATGACAATATAAGTTTGAATAGCTAACATTTTTTTAAAATATTGGTAATATTTTTTTAAATATTGGTAATTTTTTAAAACTAAAAATTGTGATTAAAACTATCTGATGCTTTATATTCAGTATTTTAAGTCCACTATACTATTTATCCAAGGAGCTCTGGTAGCTTAGTGGTAAGATATTTCTGTTGCTGTTGTTGTTGTTTTATGCCATTTAGTAGCCTGCAACTCATAGTGACCCTATGTACAATAGCTCTAAAGGCCTGCTCTGTTCTGAGTCAGTCTCACTGACAACAACACATCTAATCCATTACCCTAATTACTGTACCAAATGCATCTCATCTGGGGTCTTCCTCTCCTATACTGTCCCTCCACCCTTGCAAGCATGATGTCCTTCTCCAAGGATTAGTAACTCCTCGTCTAATGTATGTGAGACGAAGCTTCAAAATCCTAATCTCTACGGAGAAACTTGGTTTTACCCTCTCCAGGATAGACTTATTTGTTTTCTTCATGATCCATGGTATGTTCAAGACTCTTCTTCAGCATCAAAGCTCAAAGGCATCAATTCTTCTATCATCCCTAGTCATTTTCCAGCTCTCTGATGCATAGCAAGTAATTGCGAAGACCATGGACAGGATTAGGTGCACCTTAGTTTCTAGAATAGTGCAGTTGCTTCTCAGTACTCTGTTAAGTTCTCTGACAGTAGATTTGCCTAATGCAATTCATCTTTTGATTTCTTGACTGTTGTGCCAAGAGTGTTGATTGTGGAGCTGAGCAAGCTGTAACTGTTAATAGCCTCAAACCCTTCTCCATCCATAATGGTGCTGCTAATTAGCATAGTGGTGAAAAATCTTTGTCTTCTTGATGTTGAGCTTCAATTCATATTGAAAACCACAATCCTTGACTTTCTGCAGCAAGCACTCCAGATCTTCAGTGTCAGCAAGCAAAGTTGTGTCATCTCCATAATTTAGGTTGTTGATGAGTCTGATAATCAACAACAAACTATATATCCTAGGGAGTTCTGATGACTTAGTGGTAAGGGGTTGTGCTGTCAATCCAAAAGTGGGTTGCAGTTGGTGGTTTGAATCCACCAGCTGCTCCTTTGGAGAAAGATGAGAAATCTCCTTTTTGTGTGATTTAATACCTTTGAAAACCTGCTAAAGAGTCACCTTTGAGTTGCCTCTGATATGATGGTACATAACAATGGCAGCATATTACTTATTCAAAGCCATGGACTTTTTTATTACTTCCTATACATCTGAAAGTTGGACAATGATTAAGGATGACAGAAGAAGAATTGATATTTTTTAGTTGTGGTGTTGAAGAAGATTATTGGATATCCCATGGACTGACTGCCAAGAGAAGAAGTCAGTCTTGGAGAAAGTGTGCCAGGTTTCTCCTTATAGGCAAGGATGGTGAAATTTCATCTAACGTACTTGGCACATATTGTTGTTGGGGGAGTGGTGTTTAGTCCTTGGAGAAAGACAATATATTTGCAAAGCTGAAGAGGTCAATTTAGGAGAGGAAGACCCTCATATTTTAACATGGATTATAATGCATTAATGTGTTATCTGTAACAATTGACTCAAAAATCAGAGTTGGTGAGGATGAGACAAGATAAGGGCAGGTTCAGATCTGTCAGTCATAGGGTTATTATGAGTCAAGGTTGACTCCATTGCACCTGACAACAGCAACATACTATTCATAGTATAATAATATCTTAATTCTCAATCTTACCCCAACCCTGATGTCAGACCCATTCTGCAACAGTGGCACCATGCAGTATTTGTCCCTTC
>NW_006399758.1:30623275-30651206 GCF_000299155.1 Elephantulus edwardii | reverse complement strand
AAATAAGTCAACCTTTACAGGATATGATAGCCATAAAATAATGAGATAGCACATGTGCTGGGCATTTGTTTTCACTAAATTAATTTCTCTTAATCACTATGATTAGAGTTAATCACTTGATTAGAGTATTTTTTTTCCTCATAAGATTTTGACAGTCGTGCGTTTAAAGAATCTGGCCTAGTGGAAGGAAG
The DNA here is from genome assembly GCF_000299155.1 of Elephantulus edwardii. NCBI lineage: Eukaryota > Metazoa > Chordata > Mammalia > Macroscelidea > Macroscelididae > Elephantulus > Elephantulus edwardii. The sequence goes on along the minus strand of NW_006399758.1, from coordinate 30,651,015 downwards.
CTCTGCTGCAATCCCGACAGCACCTGGCTTGAGTAGCTATTCCGTGGGAGGAGGAGAAGCAATTTCTGATTAAGTGCCTCTGCAAAGATGCTGGAGAGTCAGATACAGATTGCTTCCAACTAAATGGTACACAACAAAAACAACAAGGTGCTTTAGTTGAAACAAAAATGTTTATTTTTCAAGTCTAAATTTTTATATAAGTGTGAAGTTGAACAGTCTTGGACTACTTTTCAAAGACAGAACCGTATTGACCCAATCAACTGGTTTCATAAAAACTCATTCTCTGTGAGTTGTAACCAACTCATAGCCGGCCCTCCAGTAAGCTTTTGGAGGCTTCTGTATAGCATGGGAGGAATTTGTCCATCTTTCTCCCATAGAGCTACCAGTGGATTCAAACAGCCAGAAAGGTGCTGCCTTTGGGTTAGCCATGCAACCCACTATGGACTGTGCCTATAAAGCTCCCTTACAACAGCTCTGAGTTCTGCTCTATCTTGAACTTATTTCACTGTTTCTGACACGCTTATCACCATTACCCTCATCACTGAGTCAATTCATCTCATCAAGGTCTTCCTTTCTTGCACGGATTCTCCATCCTTCCAAGCATGGTGTCCTTCTCTCAGCATTGGACCCTCCTGGCAACATGCCCAGAGTATGTGAGATAGAGCTTCAAAATCCTTGCCTCCAAGGAGCAGCCTGGTTTCTCCTTCTCCAGGATGGACTGGTTTGTACCCTTAGAAGTTTTCATAGTATATTAAATACTCTTCTCCAGCACCACAACTCAAAAGTATCAATTCTTCTTCTATTATCCTTAGTCATTGTCCAGCTCTCAGATATATAGTAGTAACTGCAAAGTCCATGGCTTGAATAAAACACACCTTAGTCTTTATACTGCTCTTCAGTACTCTGGAGAGCTCTCTGACTGGAGATTTTACCTATGCAATTCATCTTTTGATTTCCTGACTGCTGGTGCCAAGAGTATTGATTGTGGAACTAAGCAAGCTGAAGTTGGTAACAATTTCAATCTCTTCTCCATTTATTGTGTTGTTGCCAATTGGTCCCATGGTGAGGATCTTTGTTTTCTTGATATTAAGTTTCAATCCATATTGAAAGTCTGCAGCAAATGTCTCAGATCCGCCTCAGTTTCAGTAAGCAAGGTTGTGTCATCTACATAATGCAATTTGTGGATGAGGCTTCTTCCAATCCTGATGCCCCATTCCTCCTCCTACAGCCTAGCCTCTGAGATGACCTGTTCTTTGAGTAGATTGAAAAGTTATGGAGATAGGATACATCCCTGGTGTACACCTTTCCTGATTTTGAAACATGCAGTGGTCCCTTACTCCATTCTAATTACTGCCTCTTGGTCCAACTATAAGTTCTGTATCAACACAATCAAGTAGAGACCTCTGGACTCCCAGAGATGAGAGACTGAGGTTTCCAAGCCCAAAATATTCATTGCATATGTTAAAATGTTATTTTTTTAATATTTTCCATATGTGTGCACATGTGTATATGTATAATTTATGACAATGAGAAGTTGACTTTTCTTTTTAAATCAGGAAGATTTATGTAATGCTTGCTTTCTTGTTAGACTTTTAATGAAAATTCGCTATTTTGGTATATATTGCCTATATTTTTCCATGTTAATTTGATTTTGTTCTACACTGTGAGGGCTCGTTTCTACTACGAAACTCTCTGTATACATTGTCAAATTGTAAAGCAAATAGAAAAATCTATGAAAAATCATCAGAGAAGATACCTGACTAAAGTCTGGCATTTCTTATAACAAACGTTGTTATCTGATTCTTACCAGCTTTTCCTTTCTCTCATTGGTGTAAAGACTGGCGTTAATTGTTATTATCACTGGCAGACCATGAGAATTGTCCAGTTAAACTGAATGGACATGACATTTAGAATTTCACTTTCCAATTAGGTAGCCTTCCAGAAAGAAATGGTTATAGCAGGTGATTAGAAGTTACCACTGAGCAGGAAATTTTCAACTTTTTTTCCTATGTAGAGGAATTTCTTATTCTCTACCATAAGTGATATATGTAAGCCTGAATAAAAAGAAAATAAATTACATCTCAAAGTCACAGAAATAGTTTTCTTTTTGATCGTGTGTGGACTCAAAATGACTCTAACAATTCTTTGTGGTCAAGTGGAACTTAATATGTTACAAAAAGTCCAACTAAATATTTGTGCTAATTTAAATATTATTGCTCTTTCTAGTCTTGATTCTATTTCTCTGACACAAATTGGGTGTTTCTTTGTGTATGAATTTATGGTAAGCATGAAGTGGGAAAACAATGTATGATATGTGAAACTAAAAAGAACTTTTGAATACAATTTAGCATTGTGAAAATCAATCTTTTTCAACTAAAATAGACTTAAAATTTATCTTTCCAAGAACACTTGCACTAAGACTAGTCATAGCCTGAAATTTCATGCATTCCTCCTTTTAAATATATGAAGGTGAGGAGTGAGAGCAGATTTTCCCCCTTACTTTCTTTTAAATTTGAAAATATATGTATTTATCTATGTGTGTGTGTGCATGTGTGTGTGTGTATACTGTTTCTGTGAATTATTACAATCCAAAAAGCCTTAATAGAGCAGGTGATATAATTTCAATGTCATAATTCTTGACCAAATAAGACCAAATGTTCATAACAGAGTAAGATACAGAACCATATAACTATCTACGCAGTTGTTGCTAATCAATTGACTGAACTATTGCACTGTCTTCTCTCAATGTCAAGGTCTCCACTAATGTCGTTTGTTGCAGTCACTGTGCCAGTCCATGTTGTTGAGGCTCTTCCTCTCTTTGCTGACTCTCTACCTTTCCCAGTATGATGTCTTTCTCTAAGGACTGCCATTCTAATATCCAAGTTATGTCACCATCCTTGCCCCTAAGAGACATCCTGGTTGCAATTCTTCCGAGATAAATGCATTTGTTCTTTAGGCAGTCTGTTCAATGCTCTGACATCACAAGTCATATGGATTCTTCTTTGATTTTTCTTTTTCAGTTTTCATCCAGTGTTCAGAGGCATACTATTTAAAACATCAACACTTGGATTGGACACATGTTAGTCTTTAAACTGATATCTTTGTGTAAACATCAACTATCTACAGATTATTTTACACACAATTCTGGAAAAATAAAAATGATAACCTCTAGCATCACAACAACATACAAACTACCACAGTACGGCAACTGATAGAAAAGTGGCAGACTTCAGAGTTCTTTTATGGTTTGTTTAGGCAAATCAGGACAATTCCAGGTTCACAAACTGAATCTAATCATTATATACCTTGAGAATCTTTTCATTTACAGCAGGCTGTTTTTTTGTTTTTTATTGTTTTTCTTTTGTGGGTGAGGTTGGTTTGTTTAAGGCCTTGCCTTATTGGATACACGGTGGTTGTTATATATTTTCCTGATTTTCTCTTGGAGTATTATTTGGTTTGGCTTGTTTTTTCTGTACATTGTAAGATAGCAAAGTCTTCATAAATTTAAGTTATAATATCTCATACATGAAATTACATACTTCATCATTCTTCATTTCATGAGACGTATAATAATAACATTCCTATTGGTGGTTTTTGTCTCATACCATTGAGTTGGAACTGACACATAGTTGACAGATTGTCCATCCTTCTCTGATGGAGTAGCTGGTAGATTCAAACTGTGTCCTTTGGGATTGCAGCACAGATTCTTACCACTAAGCAAAAATCAATCACAGATTTGAGTGCTTTCAATCTTTTCCAATGTGCAGCTTTTCTGTAAACTCATTCTTGAAAGATAACAGTCATTCAGTACAGAATTCAAGTTACTGCTGCTTTATTCCTGCTTTGGGAGAGAATATTAAATTTTTCTCTATTGTTTAATGTGTCAATCTGATATCCTGCCTGAGTGGGTAAATTGTTTCTCCTCTCTGAATACTTTCAAGATCTTGTGGTTTCTGGTGTTCTGAAATTTGACTATAGTATCTAGTAACAAAGATTTACTTATCTTGAATGAGACATCTTGTGCTATATGAATCTGTAATTGCATTTTAATTCATTTTATTAGCAGTCTGATATATTATATATTATGCCACCAGGATTCCTTTATAAGGTCAGTAGGAATTTAATGTTCAATTTCTTCTTACAACCATAAAATTATCAAATCAGCTTTCTTCAAAAGAACAATTGATACCCTTGAATTATTATGTTGGGGAAAGAATATGGAATACATATTTATCTGAGGGTTGAGGGGGGAGGAACTAAATCAACAATCCAAACAAATGTGTCTTAGAACTGATACAGCCACAATGATCCTTAGAAATAAAAATGATGAAATTTTATCTCATATACTTAGGACATGTCATAAAACCATTCCCTGGAGAAAAAAATACCTTGCTTTTTAAAGTAGAGGTAAGCTAAAAATGAAGGACCTGCAGGAATGGATTACCTCAGGGACAATGGGCTCAGGTACAGGAGAACTGTGAGGCTGGTACAGTACAGGATAGTGGTTTGTTCTGTTGTGTGTAGGATTGCTGAGTAGGTACTTACTGAATCAACTCTGATAACAACCAATGTCTTGCACATATTTTATATATAGCCATTCTGTTTCTATTTTTCCTTAGGATTTAGCATCATCTAAAATGCCTGGTTCACATCTTTTTTTAAAAAACAATTTATTTTAGTAATTAATGAACGTTTACAGAGATTTTGGATTTCCATTCATTCATTATTGCACTTTTCTCCCTGCCCAGCCCTCCTCTCCCTGCCCCAGTTTGCTCCTCTCTTTGAAAATCAAAAGAAAAATTCCTTCTTTGGTATTCAATCCCCCCGCAACCCTCCCACTGCCCAGAGTACACTCCACTATGCACCATTCTGGACTCTTGTGATAACCGTAATACCCTATCATATATCACTTTTAAATTATTCTCTCTCTCATCTGTTTCAATGCAGTATACATAATTTATCGAGTTTTTCTCAGTCTTACCCCAATCCTGATGTCAGCTGCATTCTACAACAGTGGCACCATGCAGTATTTGTCTTTTTGTGACTGAGATATTTCACTCAGGGTCATAATGTCCTCCAGGGTCACCCATTTTGAATAATATTGCATAAGTTCCTTGTTTTTCAATGCAGCATAGTATTCCATTGTGTGAATATACCACAGCTTCTTTATCCATTCGTTTGTTGATGGGCACCTGGGTTGTTTCCAACACCTTGCTATTGTGAACAAAGACACTATAAACATAGGTGTGCATATATCTGCTTGGATGTCGGTTATGGTCTCTTTAGGGTATATTCCCAGTAGTGGAATTGCTGGGTCAAATGGTATCTCTATTTGCAACTTTTTGAGAAAGCACTATATGACTTGCTGCAGTGGTTGTACCATTTTACACTTCCATCAACAGTGAATAAGGGTTCCAGTTTCTCCACAACCTCTCCAGCACTTGTTGCTTACTGTTCTGTTAAATTTTACTATGCTGACTGGGGTGAGATGATATCTCAAGTTGTTTTGATTTGTATCTCTCTTAGAGCTAAGGATTTTAAACATTTCTTCATGTGCTTGTTTGCCATCTCAATGTCTTCTTTGGTGAAGTGTCTGTTCATATCCTGTGCCCATTTTAATATTGGATTATTTACCTTTATCTTGTTGTGCTGCTCAAGTATTTTATAAATTATAGATATAATTCCCTTATCTGATATGTCATTCCCAAATACTTTTTCCCAGTCTGTGGCTTCCCTTTTTACCCTGTTTGAGAAGTTTTTGGATGTGCATAGGGATTTGATTCTTAGAAGGTCCCATTCATCTATTTTATCTTCTCCTGGTTGTAGATTGTTCAGGATACTTGGAAGACTGTTTATGTTGTGGATTAGAACTACTAGAGGTCTTCCAAGCTTTTCTTTAATAAAGTTTATAGTCCTTGGTTTTAGTCCTAGATCAATGCCTTTAAAAACCAATACTAGTTGCCATCCAGATACTCCTGACTCACACTGGCTGCATGTGTTATGTAGCTGAGCTATAATATAGGCTTCTCCTGGCTGAAAAATTTATAGGAGTGGTTTTCAGACTTTTCTCTCATTGCACCACTCTATAATTGTAATCTGCAAGCTCAAATGGTCAAATGAAAATTGTACGACACAGGAATCGGAAAAGACCTTATAATTATCTGATATCTCCCAATGACTCTAGGACAGAGTAGTACTCTTCACAAGCTTTCCAAAGCTATAAACTTTTACAGAAATAGATTATCTCCTTTTTCTCCCATGGACTGCCTTGTGGGTTCAAACCATCATATTTTGGTTAGCAAATGAATATTTAAATCATTGCACACTAAGGTCAGTTTTATTTGACTCTAATATATTGATTATTGTCTGTCTTTTGAACTTGAGTATAGTTTTTTTAAAGGTATAAACTTTTGTTTCTTTTGTTCAGTGTTGAATTCCCACATCTAAGAACCACGACTACCAAATTATTGGTACTCAATGAAAATGTGTTGTATGAATAATAAGAGGACAAACATATCCATTACTAAATTCCACTGAAGCACATCCTTTTGGTAAGAATTCATTTTCTGTGCATCTTCAGGGTAATTCTTCTTTTACAGTATAGAATTCTTTGATGTGTTCATGCTCATATATGTTTGCCATTGTATTCTGCTGATTCTTGTCACTTTTCTTATCTAAAATAAAGAATTTGCATTTGTGCCTTCTCTTCCTTATTTATCTTATGCTCACCCACCTTCCCCAGTTCATGTTTCACTTAGGGCTATTTCCAGTACTTTTCTTTCAGACATTAAGCTGGAATATAAAATGTACATAGGTGTTAAATTGCTATGTGATTTTCTTCTGTTGTTGTATTAAAGAGGAATAATCACTTTTATTTTTCTGAGGTAGTAAATGTATTTCTCAGTACTTTGGGGATATTCAAAGCTGTTCTATTGCCCTGAAGCTTGTACTGAAAATCATTATCATTAGTAATCCCTATAGTACAAGTATTCTTTCCAGTGTTCTTCCTGTGTTTACCTGCCCTTTGTGTTATACCCAATATGTAATCCAGGATACTAATCTAACAGATCAAGGGTAATATGTATAAAGCCATTGGCTCAACCTCATTGATACTGACTCTAACTTTGACATTGTTGGTAATCATGATTCTACTTGACTACTTATTTCTGTTTCCTCTGTGATTTTGGAGTCAACGAGTGCAATGGTTAAAAATTTATCTTGTATTTGAATAGATCTGTTGCTCTTTGTCATCAAGTAAGTGTTGGTTTTTATACAACTGAGCAGAACTGTTACCCTGCCTTCTTCACAATCACTAATGAATTTGAGTCAGTTATTCTGCTATTGTGTTACTGAGTGACTTCCAAATCAACTGTCATATTCCAGCACTGTATTGGGCATTATAGCTTCCATCATAATCACAAGCAAAAGCCATTGTAGTACAGCAACTAGGCAAAAGAGTGGTGGTATGTAAGTGTATGGAAATTAATCTTTGAATTATGAATCCTCAACTTCTAGTATTATCATGACTTTTATATTGCCTTTTATTTATATTTTAATTGCAAGAGAGAGAATAGAACTTGTATCTCACTCAGCTGCCGTTGCAATTGAACAGATGGTATATTATATTTTCAACTAAATATTTAATGCACATGATTGCAAAAAAATTTTAAATAAGGCTATAAGTGCATGTACATGAGAACACTGAGAGTCCAACCACCACTCTGCCATATAATTTTATCCTGCACTTTTAGAATCAGCTTATCACTCTATCTACCTCAACATTGCCTGTTTTACATTTATTTATCTCAGTTTGTATTTCTAATCTTGGAAACATTGTAAAAGACTAAAAAGTATTTTTTTTTCTCTAACTCTTTAATGTGGTGGGCTCTACAGGACCAAATAGATAAAAGTAGATTTGTTTCAAGGTCCCTCTGAATAGATTTGAACAAACAAACTTTTTAACCTTTTGCAAAATTTTCAAGGGCACCTTTTGAAAATGTTAGTTAAAATTTCATATGTATTTCTAGATTTCAATGCTTTCAACTACAGGTTATTCATAACAAAGGAATATAACTATTCTATATAAAGAAGGAGCCATGGCAATGGATTGTTTAAATGGTCATTTGCTAATCAAAAAGCTTATGATCCAAATCTACCAGACTCTCCACGGGAAAAAGTCATGGCAGCTTGCTTCCATAAATACTGAAGCCCCGGAAACCTTTTCACGTTCTACTTTGTCCCACAGGGTTGCAGTGAGTTGGAATAAACTTGATGACAATGAGCTTTTTAGTTGACATTTTTAAGACATTCAACACACCTGCTATTTCTTTTTGGTTATCTTATCTGATATTTTGCATTTATAACAATAATAAAATATCTATTATCCTATTATTTTGTGCACTGTTGCTGTATATCATAGAGTTGGAACGGACCCATAGCTTACCTTCTGGTGGGTTTTCAGAGGCAGTTAATCACTCGGGGAGGAGACTGCCTATTTTTTCATGTGGAGCAGCTTGTGGATTCAAATCACATGCCTTTGGGATTGCAGCACAGATTCTAGCCACTAGGTCGCCAGAGCTCTCTTATTTTTATACCCAAATGCAAGATGTGCAATTATTTTGTGCATTATTAAGGAGTATTTGTCAGTATTGAATGTCAAGCTGTGAGGCAAGAATGACGCTGGTTCTTATGGTTAAGGTTATGTGTCAACTTGGCTAGGTCATGGTTCTTAGAGGTTTGGCAGTTTGGAAATTTTATATTGTAGTTTTGTTTAACGTTACAGTGTGGCAGCTTTGTAACTATGTAGTCATCCTAAATATCGAGCCCTGATATAGGTATGCTCCACTTTTGCACAATGCTAATTTTCTCACCATTTTGGGGGGGGTTGGAAATTAGTCATGGCAATGGATAGTGGTTGTTTTTAGGTGCACACAAGTTGATAATGACTCATAGCAACAACAGACCTGAATCCTGTCCTATCCTGTGACATCCTCAACATCTCTGATACAATTGCGTCCATTGCTGCAGTCATAATATCAGTCTACCTCATTAGGGGGTCTCCCTCACTTTTTTTTTAAATTCTCTACCTTTTTAAGGATTGTCACTGTCAGTTTGCCAACAACTTAACAGTGACACCCTGATGGGGGTAACCATGACAGAGAAACACCACTCTAGGGGAGGACCAGAAAGTCAATGTAGTTTTATTTGATTGGGACTGCACTGCACTTATATACACAGAAAGACCAGAAAGGGTGGGCTTACAGATGTGGGACATGTGGATTGGTGAGGAGAAACTCAACCTAGTGTGGACCACTCCTAGGTCAACAAGTTCGGCAGCCATTTTCCCAGATAGTGAGCTTTCTCAAGCTGGTACAGGGGAGCTTTTTCTACCCTGTGTTAAAGGCCATTGGGAGGCTTGCACTTATCTGGAGCCAAGGCAATCTGTCCTGGTCATAAGCTTTCCCTTCCTCTCCAACATCACACAACAAAGGATTATATCCTTTTCCAAATAATAGCCTCTACTAGCAATATGTCCAAGTGTGAGAGATGAAGCTTCACCATCCTTGCTTCCAAAGAGGACCCTAGTTGTATCTTTTCCAAGAAGTATCTGTTCATTCTTTTGGCAGTCCATAGAATATTCAATACTCAACTCCAACACCACACTCAAAGGCATAAACTCTTCTTCTGTCATCCTTAGCCATTGTTCAGCTCTCAGTTGTATGACAAGTGATTGAAAAGACCATAGCCTGAGTCAGGCTTCCCTTAGTCTTAAAACTGACATCATTCATTGTCCTTCAATTAGTGTGTATACTTATTTTCATTATTTCATGATATGATTTGGTGACTTTTATAGTAATATAAATGGTGTAGAGGGTCTCTTGTTAAAAATTCAACTCCCAAGACCATTGTCTTTAATCTGATCCATCTGCCAACTCTGCCTGCCTGCAAACACCATCTGTTGACCTGCCTACATCATCTGCTCACTTGCCTACATCATCAACTTCTATATGAACCATTTTTACCTCTTTCATGAGGGCATGTTTGTTTATTAACAAGGGGGTTATTAGTCTCACCATTACTTGAGCAGAATTAGCAGCAGAAAATGTGCATCTCTCCAAAAGAGGGGCAAAAGGAAGTAGAGAATGTGACCTCTGTGCTTTGGGTCCAGACATTTCTTCTAGGGATTGCATTTATTCTACAGTTAACTAAGAAGTTCTTTGCACTGAAGGATTGTATCTTAACTATTAGCTGAGAAGCTTTTTGGACTAAGGGATTGTATTTTGCTGTTAACCTGAATTATAGTTACCCAATAAACCCCTTGGGGAGTTCTAGTGGTCAGGTGGTAAGGACTTGTACTGAACACTCAAAGGCAAAAGTTTCCACTAGCCACTCAATGGTATGAAGATGGGCAGCAATTTACTACCTCTGAAAACCTGCTAAGTTGTAAATGGATCAGTTCTGACTCAATGGTACAAAACAACAATAACAACAGCAATAAACTATGTAGCTAAGAGTAAGTAGTTGTAGGACCATGAGAGGACATGGCTTTTCACATGGGAATTAGCTCTGCTGTGGTGATTAATTGCTGATAGGGGCAGTTTCTTCCTTGTAGAGTTAGGACTCTTGTCTCCATGCTGCTATTGCTCTAATTACAATAATGACATAAAATAAAAACAACCACCTTGAACAGGTAATATCAACCTTGTGTGACAGAACTTCATGAGGCCAACTCCAGTTTTTCTGGAAATTGCCACTGTAGCACTAGATTTATCAACATCATTATCTCATAACAAAATGGAGATATGCTTGCAAGAATTAGATGTGATGAATTTGAGGCTCATTACTGTAAGATATTTGCACATCTTGTTTTCTGGTATAAAAATATATATGTACAAAATGTGACAGTATAAAACTTTCTCAGAAGATCCGAGAAAGTGATAAAAATCCTGGTAAAAGGCTATAGAGCACATGATGAGGTCTGTAAACATGCTATTTAAATTATGTTGTAGCTCCTTCTCTAAATCTAATACATCTTAATTTGAAGGTTGTTGTTGTTGTTGTTATGTGTCATTGAGTCATCCGCGACTCATAGCGATCCTATGTACAACAGTCCTAAACTCTGCCCTATCCTGTGCCAATTTCACCATCTCTAACACACCTACCCACATTACCCCAGTCGCTGAATCAATCCATCTCATCAAGGACCTTCCTCTCCTGCGCTGTCCCTCCACCCTCCCAAGCATGACGTCCCTCTCCAAAGACTGGTGCCTCCTTGCAATATGTCCAAAGTATGTCAGATGAAGCTTCAGAATCCTTGCCTCCAAGGAGCAGCCACGCTTCGCCCTCTCCAGAGCAGACCTGTTAATTTTCTTAGCAGTCTATGATTTATTCAACACTCTTCTCCAAAACCACAGCTCAAAGGCATCAATTCTCCTTCTATCCTCCTTAGTTATTGTCCAGCTCTCTTATGCATAGCAAGGGATTGGAAAGACCATGGCATGTATCAGGCACACCTTAGTCTCCAGACTGACATCATTGCACTTCAGTACTTTAGAGAGGTCTTTAACCGTAGACTTCCCCATTGCAATACATCTTTTTATTTCCTGGCTGCTGGTGCCAGGAGTGTTGACTGTGGAGCCAAGCAAACCAAAACTGTGAACAATCTCATTCTCTTCACAATCCATTGTGATGATGCCAATCAGCCCAGTGGCAAGAGCTTTGTTTTCTTGATATTGAGCGTCAAGCCATACTGAAGACAACTGGAGAAGCTCAATATCAGCTGTAAAAACTAAGCTGGGGGCTGATTGTGGAACAGATCACCAACTACTCATATGCACATTTAAGCTGAAGCTAAGGAAAGTGAAATCAAGCCCACAGGAACCAAAATATGACCTACAATCTATCCCACCTGAATTTCAGAACCATCTTAGGAACAGGGTTGAGGCCTTGAATACTAATGTGCAAAGACCAGATGGGTTATGAGAAGATATCAAGAATATCATTCAGAAAGAGTGCAAAAGGTCATTGCAAAGATGGAGGAGGAAGAAAAACCAAAATGAATGTCAGAAGAGACTATGAATATTGCTCTACAGCACTAAGAAGCCAAGCAGAAGGAAGAAATCAAGACATTAAGGAGATGAACAGGAGATTTCAAAAGTCTGGGTGACAAGACAAAGTAAAGTATTATAATGAAATGTGCAAAGAGCTGGAGTCAGAAAATCAAACAGGCCAAACATGCTTAGCATTTCTTAAACTCAAGGAACTGAAGAGAAAATTCAAGCGTCAAGTAGCAAAATTTAAGGATGTTTGGGCAGAATATTGAGTGATCCTGCAAGTATTAAGAGAAGATGTAAAAAGTATACAAAGTCATTATACCAAAAGGAATTGGCAGACACAGGAGAATTTAATGAAACATTATTAGAAGAAGAGCCTATGGTGATGAAGAAAAAAGTTCAGACTACTTTGAAAGAATTGGCTAAGAAAAAGGGCCCAGGAATAGATGCTATACCAATTAACATATTTCAACTAACAGATGCTGCCCTAGACATGCTCCCCAAGTTGTGCCAAGAAATCTGGAGAACAACCACTTGGCCAACTGACTGGAAGAGATCTATATTTGTTCCCATTCCAAAGAAAGGTGATTCCACAGAATATGGAAGTTATCGAATGATATCTTTAATATCACATGTGAGCAAGATTCTGCTGAAGATTATCCAAAAACGACTGGAACAGCACATCAGCAGAGAACTACCAGAAGTACAGGCTGGTTTTAGATGGTGTCGTGGTACTAGAGATATTGAAGCTAACGTTAGATGGATCTTGGCTGAAAGCAAGGTGAAAAGAATATCTACATTTGTTTCATTGATTACACAAAGGCATTTGACTGTGTGGAGCATAATAAACTGGGCTAACTCAGAGAAGAATAGGAATCCCAGAACACTTGATTGTGCTAATATGAAACCTATACTTGGACCAGGAGGCAGTCATCAGAACAGAGCAGGGAAGCACTGCATGGTTCAGAATTGGGAAGGGTGTACGCCAGGGCTGCATCCTGTCTCCATACCTTTTCAATCTTTATGTAAAACAGATTATCTGGGAGGCTGGACTCTATGAGGAAAAATGTGGCGACAGGATTGGAGAAAATTTGAAGGTAGATATGCTAAATGCTATCAAAATGAAACCTAACATGACTATTTTATTGATTATAGTAGCATGCATCTTTATAAAAATAAGAAGCATAACTTCATGGTTATTTTACATTCTCTTGCTTAATTTATAAAAGGTTATTATTATGTTTTGTAAAGTTTGTTATAACTAATAATAACCAAATGTCACAAGTAGAAATGCCCCATAGGCCGTTGCTGTTTTTGTTTTGACTGTACTGCTGAAATCTCTGAAACAGCATATATATGTCTCTCTTGCAAAGTCACTGAGTGCTTTTGAATCCTTAAGTTTCCAGTTAAATATGCCAGTGGTTAACTGATGTACCAGCAAGGGCCCTGGTTCTAATAGTGACCCCTTATTCCCAATTGTGTTTGAAAGAATGCACATCTTATGGGAGCTTTCCCATCATTCTTCCTTGGAATAGTTGGTAGTTTTGAACTTCCTACCTTTTGACTAGTAGCCCCATATTTTACACATGATTTTATCAGGATTGTTCATAAAAATATGAGAATATTGATTGTATCTTTTAAATTATGGCTGAAAATCAGCTAAATATCTGTCTTCTAGCAATTGTTTCATATATAAGGTTATATATGAAAAACATACATTAGACAAATTTTATAAATCAGAAACTCAACTCAGTATATCTGTTATACTGCTTATAATATTCTACATAATAGTGCACCAAGGCACAGAATCATATAGTTGAGACTTAAATCTAAATTGGCTGATACCACAATCTTTGTGATACTGAGATTTGTGTGGCTCCAAGGTACTGTACCATAAAGGTCGTGGTGAAAGGAGGTGCCAAAATAAGGGAAAATTTGAGAGAAGGAAACCTCTTACTTCTAATTTGTGGCTGGGTTTATGATTAATACAGAAAATATTGTTTTATTCAGCTAATAGAAGAAAAGTTAGGGAAAGGTCATTCATTATGGAACTATCAATATTTTTATGGATAGTGTTTGGTGGAGCTCCCAGATTGATTTAGATTTGGAAACAGAAGTGGCATCCAATTCCTAAACCACATGCTTCTGGAAACTCTATGAACACAGAGAAAAGATGTTAGCAATAGTGAAGGGTTTGGGTCTTTTGTTCATAGGGTCGCTATGAGTTGTGGTTCTACTTGACAGTACTTAACAACAATGTCATTATTTTTAGACATTATTTTCAAAGTTCATTGAGTCAGAATCAGCTCACAGTTGACTCACCGGTGTTGTGCAGGCGCTGGACATCACAAAGTGATTGCCCAACATTTACCTGGGAGTTGCTTGTAGATTCCCATTATGAGAGCAGTAGTCAGTGGGGTAGCAGCTATGGATTATTCCACCAGGATTCTTTGATTTTATTTTTATTGTTGTTGTTAGGATTGTTGCATCAGAAGTAATAGATGATCTTCCATGCAGTGGGATTTGAGAGGGAGTAAATCACAGGCGGAGATGGCACATCTTTCTCCCAGGAAGTAGCTGGTAGTGTTGAACTGCATTTTTGGAAAACTCCTTCCCATTAAGCTTCCTTGCTATTGTTATTTCTTTGTTTTAGAAAATTTATTTTATACTGGTATGCTAGAGCCTAGTGGCAAGAAGCTGCGCTGCTATCCCGAAGGCATGAGTTTGGAGGCCTCCAGCTGCTCTGTGGGAGAAGGATGAACCATCTCTTCTCGTGGGATTAACCGCCTCTGAAAACCCTCCCGAGGGTCACCTATGAGTTGGCTCCCACTCGATGGTACACAACAACAATACTGGTTTATTTACAAAGTTTGAATATATTCTTTTTCACGCTTGACCTTTACCTACCCCTCCTTCCATTCATCAAATTGTACAAACTTATGATTACCCCGGACCATCCTCACATCTCTGCTTCTACCCTCTGCCCCCCTCCTTGGATCCTCATACATGTTTTACAGTTATATATTTCTACAATAATGGTTTTATAAAGTATCTGTCCTTATGAGACTGAGTTTATTTAGCATAATGCTCTCGAGACCCTCCCAAGTTGGGTAGTAATTTTCAAAATCATACCTCCTGCATACTGTGTAGTTTTCCATTGTGTGAATGTACCATATCTTTTGTTTAAGTTCAATTCATAGCAACCCTATGAACAATAAATCTGAATCCTGTCCTATCCTGGGCCAACCTAACCATCTCTGACCTGTTTGAGTCAACTGTGAGTCACTGTGCCAATCCATCTCATTGAGAGTCTTCCTCTCTTTTGCTGACACTCCACCTTCTTAATTATGATGTCCTTTTTCAAGGATTGGCCTCTCCCAGCAACATAGACTTTTTTACTTAGTAAATATTCCATATTATTTCCTCTTTTTTCGAGGATATTTTCCTCTTAAGAATGGGTGTAATTTTTTTTTTAAATCCTTTAAAAAAACACAACCCAAAATTATTTAAGTGATCATATAGGGTCCCCCCCACTCTTAATTCTGCTGATTGATTTTCAAATGTCATATCAACTATGTATCTTCACATATATTCAATTTCCTAGTGATAGTCTATCTTCTTTATGTATTATTTGAGTTTTAGTAACATTCCATAGGGAATAAATTCTATATGCAGTTGTACTGCTGACCCAGAGTGTACTGCACTCTTTCATGCTTGAAATCCTTCAGCAGTCTCATTTGAAAAATGAGCAGTCTATGTAATTTATAACCTTGAAAATTCAGGGGAGGGTCAATTATGAGTCATTTCCGTTCAATACTGATTCAGCCACTACTAGTACAATGTTGAACTTGAGTAGCTAACATTATAATAATAATTTTTGCCTTTATGTCTGTTAATGTTATTTGTGTTATATTTTTAATGGCATTTTATATATTACATATGTAATGGCATTTGTGTTATATTTTTAAGAGTTATGTCTCCTGATAAAATGGGTGATATTCTTTCCTATTAATTTTATCAAACACTTTGTCAAACTTTGAGTTTATATCTTTCTTTGATATTAGCTTGAACTCACCAAAGAAACCCATTTATACATAGAGTTTTAACTTTGGGAGGTTATCAATAAAATATTAATTATCTTTGTTCAGGTAGGTTGTTCATAAAGTGATAGTAAGCTTCTTAGTAATTCTTGTTAAGGTGTACGTTTTAAGAAATACGTTCATTTTATCACTTATGTTGACAATTTTTTCCCATAAATTTAAAGTTTTCTTAGGTTAATACACCTATGATCTCTGGTGATAACCTTTTATTTTAATTTGTTATGTTGGATTTATATCTTCTTATTTTGTTTCGTTGTTTAGAAGAACTCATTGCCAAAGTAAATTATCAGTGTATTTAATAATTTGTGTAATAAAATGTGCCGTTGAGTCGTTTGCAACTCATAGCGACCCTATGTACAACAACCCTAAACTCTGCTCTGTCTTGTGCCAATCGCACTGTCTCTGACACTCCCATGCCGATTACTCCAGTCACTGAATTAATCCACCTCAAAGAGGGCCTGCCCCTCCTGCGCTGTCCCTTCACCCTCCCAAACATGATGTTCTTCTCCAAGGACCGGTCTCTTCTTACAATATGTCCAAAGTATGTTAGACAGAGCCTCAGAATCTTTGCCTCCAAAGAGCCACCCGGTTTATTAACCCTTTCCAGGATGAATCTGTTTGTTTTCCTAGCAGTCCATGGTACTCTCAATACTCTTCTCCAGCACCACAGCTCAAAGGCATCAATGCTCCTTCTATCCTCCTTAGTCATTGTCCAACTCTCTGATGCATAACAAGTGATTGTAAAGACCATGGCCGGTATCAGGCGCGCCTTAGTCTCCAGAGAGACACCGTTGCTCTTGAGTCCTTTAGAGAGGTCCCTAACAGCACACTTTCCCATTGCGATATGTTTTTTTATTTCCTGGCTGCTGGTGCCAAGAGTGTTGACTGTGGAGCCAAGCAAACTGAAGCTGTGAACAATCTCAATCTCTTTGCGATCCATCCTGATGCTACAATAATTTGTGTTAACTCTGATTTTATTTCAAAGGCAATTCTTATTTTTTTGCATTTTTATTCCAAATGTGTGTGTGTGTGTGTGTGTTCAGATAACTTTTGCTTATATCATTTTGCTAACCTGTGAATGAGCACTGGTGGTACAGGGTATAATATATGGTGCTATTAACCAAAAAAGGTTATCAGTTTGAAACTACCAGAAGATGCATGTCTCATCCTGCAAAGATCTACAGATTCAGGAACCCAAGGTGGATGGCTGTGAGTCTGAGTTAATTCAATGAGCGTAGACTGGGCTTGGGATGGGTATGAATTGGAGTGCTATTCTGCTTCCAACTAATCCATTGTAGGTGGATTTAGTGGGTGAGCACACAGCAAGTATTACTGCTATCCTAAGGGCTGTGCTTTTCTGGTGATTCAATCTTACTGCTTGCTCCATGGGGGGTGGGGAGGAATGAGTAGTCTCCTTCATTGTGATTTAAAAGCTCACAAATAAAATTAAGGGTCCTCTATGAGTTGGTTCCAGCTTCATGGCAATGAACAAATTACTCAATTTTTGTAGTCCTAACGACTTTCCTAAAATCATATGTCATTGTCACTGTTGTTGTTAGTTGATTATGATAACCTTCATTAAGATATGACTTTCACATGATATCAAGGCTATGACTCAATGACTTCCACATCCTGTTGGATCCATCTTGCAAATTGCTTCACATATTGGTGACCATGTGCAGAGCTGCTTCTTTTTTGACAAATGACAATAAATATCCCATCAATTCCTGGTACCTTATTTTTTGCTAATATCTTCAGTGCAGCTTGGCCTTATTTCTTCATTACCATTGGTTTTTTGTCTTATCCTGCTTTATCAGATGTTTCAGTGTCAACTATTTTTTTTTGGTTCACTGACTCTGTATTCTTCAATATTCTTTTGATGCTTCTTGCATCATTAAGCATTTTGTCTATAGAATTTTTCAATATTGAAACTAAAGGCTTGAATATGTACTTCAAGCATTTTACTGTTATTGTTATGTGCTGTTGTATTGAGACTTCTAGTGACCCTATGAACAGCAGGTCTGAACCTTGATCTACTCAGTATTATCTTCACAATTTCCAACACATTTGAGTCCTTTGTCACAGTCACTGTACCAGCTATCTAGCTGTGAATATTCCTTTCTTATGCTGACTGTCCACCTTTGTGAGGCCTGGCCCCATCTAATAACATGCTCAAATTATGTGAGAAAGAGTTTCATTCTCCTCACCTCCAAGAAACACTCTTGATTCAATTTCTCCATGATAGATCTATATATTCTCTTGGTAGTCCTTGAGATATTCAGTATATTTATTTAACAACAGAACTTAAGGCATTAATTATTCTCCTGTCATCCTTAATCACTGTCCAATGTTCAGAAGAACAGTAAGCAACTGAGAAGAACATGACTTGGTTCAGGCACACCTTAGTCTCCAATCATCATTAATCTTTAGTAAACTGAAGAAGTCCTCAACAACAGATTTTCCCATGATACATCCATTCATTTCTTAATTATAGGCACAAATAGCGTTGATTGTGGATCCGAATAAGAAATTGTTGACTTCAGTCTTTTCTCCATCTATCACAATGTTACCTATTGTTATAGTGGTAAGGATTTTTGTTTTCTTTGTGTTGAGATGTAACTCATATTGAAGGTTGTAGTGTTTGATCTCCTCAAGCAAGCACTTCAAGCCCTTTATAAATTCAGAGAGCAAGAATGTATCATCTTCAAAGTGCGTGTTGCTGACGAATCTTCTTCCTATCTTGAAGCCACATTCTTTTAAATAAAATCTAACTTGTGGAATGATATGGTCAATATACAAATTTTATGGGTGTAGAGAAAGGATACAGCCGTGCACACTTGTTGATCTTAAGTGATACAATATTCTCTTGCCCTGTTCAGCCTCTTGATCTAGGTATACATTTGACATGAGCACATTTAAAAGTTTTGGGATTCCCATTCTTCTCAGTGTTAGCCACAAAGTGTTATAATCCACTGTGTTCCCTTGTTCTGTCTGGAGAAATGTTTCTTAGTCTATGTACAGGCTTTGTATGAGAACAATTAATAACTTTGAGATTCTCATTCTTCTTATGATCTACACAGTCAAATGCCTTTCCATAGTCAATGAAACACATGAAAACACCTTTCTGGTATTCTTAGAGAATGTTGTTCATCTGACATCAGTAATGGTAGTTCTTGTTCCAAGGCCTCTTCTGATTCCAGCTTGAGCTTCTAGAATTCTTTGTCAACATTGTTCAGACATTTTAATAAAATTTTCAACGTTACTTGCATGAGATATTAATGGTGTTATGTTTTTTCCTGGTTAGGTGCCATCGAGTGCAACTTATGACAACCTTATGAACAGCTGGCGTGAGCCCTGTCCTATTTTGTACCATACTCATCATTTCTGACACACTAAAGCCCAGTGCGGAAGTCGTTTCAATACATCTTATTGGAGATTTTCCACTCCTTGTGGAATCTCCATCTTTCCAAGCATCAGGGCTTTCTCCAAGGAATAGCCTTTCTTAACCATATGTCTAAAGTATTAAAGATGAAGTTTTGCTATCCTTTCTTCCAAGGTCTAGTCTGGCTGCACTTTTTCCAAGACATATTTGTTCATTCTTTTGGCAGCCCATGGGATAGTCAGCACTCTTCTCAAGCACCACCATTCAAAGGAATAAATACTTCGGTGATCCTTATTCATTGTTCAGCTCTCTGAGGCACAGCAGGTGATTAAGAAAACCATGGTCTGAATAAACATGGTCTTCAAACTGACATTAATGCTCTTCAGTAGTTTGGGAAGGCCCCTGATGATGGATTTACCTAATGGAATGCATCTCTTGATTTCTTGGCTACTGGTACCAAAGATGCCAGCTTCTGTTTTTGACCCAATATTATTTGATAAGTTCTACATTCTGTTAGATAACTAATTTGTCCAGGTGGCTGCCTTCTGAATGTATTGGCATGGCTAGTGAGTGTAGATGAGGGCTACATTGTTTGTCAGTGGCCAAATTATGGAAGTCATTATAATTTATTTATTATGTTTTGACTTGCATTTAGCCTAAAGTAGTGAAATACAGATTTAAAAAAATCCAACATAACAAATTATTAATGCTTTACTGCTCTTACTTTTCAGGCTCATGACTCTTTATATTCCAGTTTTTGTTTCTATTATTTTAACAGTATTTTACAGATAAGTGAGGTTTTCATTCATTCATTGTTGTACATTTTCCCACTCCTCCACCTTTCTTCCTCTCCCAGTCTGCTTTGTGATGCCCTCTTCATGGGTGAGCCTGGGTGAAATTATGCTGAGTAAAATACCTCATCTACAAAAGGACAAATAACAGTGAATAACATTGTTGTTATAAAATAGGATTGACATGGGAAGTTGGGGAGAGAATAGGAAAAGAGTGGATAGATAATAAACATTGCATTGGAGTAGATGAGGGGAAGAATTATCTAAAAGGAATAGGTGATTAGACATCATGTTCTGGACTTTTGACCAAGATAGCTAGTATAGACTTTACAAGACATGAGAATACCTGTGGAATATTTACTCTAGCTCTATTTATTCAGTTAGCTTTACTGATAACAAGATTACTATTTATATACATAGCTCATTGCCTACAGATTAAAAAAAAAGTTGTATACTTTGTCTGTGATAGCCTTCTATACTATTGTGAGGTCTTTAATAGTTTATTTTTTGTTTGGAAGATTGCCTGGTGCTGCATCAGCTTTACAATGCTGGATGGTTGCAGTCACAGTTTCATCCTGTTGAGATCCCTCCTCTTTTCTGACCTTTCTAAGCACTATGTCCTTTTCCATAGGTAGGCCACTCCTGGCAAGATGGGCAAAGCATGTTAGACAAAGCCACCATCTTTGTCTCTAAGGAGTACTCTGAAATTCCTCTAAAACAGACAGCTTGGTTGTTTTGGGTGCCTTGTTTTTCCTTTGGCAGCCCATGGTATAGTCAATACTATGATCAGACCACAATTCAAAGGGATCAAGTCAGCTTTAGTCTTTTTATTCATTGTTGAATTTTCACAAGCAATAGTTCCACAGCATTTGAAAACAACACGGCTTGAGTTGGGCACATCTTAGTCTTTAAACACATATTCTTGCTTTTTAGTTCTTAAAATGCTCTAAAAGCATTTTTACACAATGCAATATATCTTTGGATTTCTTGAGTGTGACTTCAATGAGCGTTGATTGAGGATAAAATGAAATGAAATCATTGACGATTTACCTATCTATAATGATGTTTCCTTTTAGTCCAGTAATGAGTATTTTTGTTTTCTCAATTTGTTGCTGTTGTTGATTGCCTTCGAGTTGAGCATGACTCATAGCAACCTTGTAAACAAAAGATCTGAAGCCCCCTACAACCAATGCCATTTATCAAAGTTCATAGAGTTTTCAGAGGCATATTATTAAGGAAGTGGATGTCACTCCTGCTTCCAAACCTGTCATACTATTATTGTTGTTATATGCCACTGAGTTACCTTTGATGTATAGCGACCCTATGTACAGCAGTTCTGAACCCTTTCTGCCCTGAGCTAGTCTCACTAATTCCAACACACCAACCCCATTGCTCCAGTCACTGTATCAATCCATCTGACCTTGGATCTTCCTCTCCTGCGCTCCATCCTTTGTGCATGATGTCCTTCTCCAAGGTCCGATCTCTCCTGGCCACGTACTCAAAGTAAGTGAGGTTGTTTCCTTGATATGGTGTTGTAATCCATCCTTAAGGCTATAATCTTTGTTCTCCTTCAATACATTTTCTTCACTTTTGGCATAGTTGTGTAAGCTGCATACTGTTACACAGTATGTTGATGAGTCTTTTTTCGATGTTGATGTCACATTTTCTTCACATAGTTAAACTTCTTGAATTATTTACTCAGCAAACATGTTGAATATATAAATGAAATAAAAGAACTTTAATACTCTAATGCACACCTTGATTGATTTTTGAATCATACGGTATCCTCTCATTCTAACAAGTACTTTTTGATTCATATACATATTCTAGATGAGCACAATAAAATACTTTGTAATTCCCCATCTTAGACCAGAAATAGACCATGCTATATTATCAATTGAAAAAAAATCTGCTATTAGTTAAATAGTAATTATAGGTTTTTAACTCTAAAATGATCACTTGGACTTATTTTTAATAATGTTCTAAAATTGCATTGTTGTTGCTGTTGTTGATTGCCATCGAGTCGAGGCCGACTTATAGCAACTCTATGAACAAAAGACCTAATGGCTTTCTATAGCCATCATTGTCTCTCCAAGTGCATAGAATTTCCAGAGGCATATAGTTTAGGAAGTAAATAACACTCCTACTTCCCAACTTGTTTTCCAACAGGGAGCTCCACCAAACACTGTTCACAATGGGAAACCATTATGGTATTTGATATCCCCATGGCACAAGGTTCAGCATCACAGCAAACCCAGGTTACTTCATACAGCACATTGACAAAGAGTGATGTGCATTACATTATTCAATTGTGTGGCCACTAGAGGGGTGGCAGTGTCTGGCCCAAGAGAAACTATTCTCCATCCACAACATTAACAGCATAAACCAATTCCAATAAGGTCAGACACACCTCTATGCTCTCTCACATGTTCTTCTACCAATTCTAGAAATAACCATCCACCCCAAAGCTCTTGCACTTGTGCTATTGAGTCTGGAAATGCATTACAACAGCCACACCACAGTCATAGACAATACTCATAGTTATGTAATTTGTTAGAGCAGTTACACATTACAAATCAAGTTGGAAATAGGATATATTTTCCCTGGGAGGGAAGTCCTCAGCCAAGCATGCAGGACCTCTGACCTTCACTCACAAGACTATCGGCTAGTGTCACATAGCTTTTTGAATCCTGTTCAGGTGGCATTTCTCCTAAGCCCTCCAGTAAGGCTAGTGAAGACTTTCAGTTTTCAATCTGTTGAGTTCCTGTTGAGCTCAGTCTCACAATGGTCACTGGTTCTTTGCTACCTCTGCTGCTACTCTTAGTGCTCATCTGGCCAGGTCTGGCTCTTGATATAGTGCAGGAATCTCTGGCCTACAAAGATACACACACCGGGCTCACTTCTTGTTTCTTGACAATACTGAGCTTTTCATTTTATGACTCTAAACCTTCTCAGTTTAAGCTTGTTAGAATGGCAAAACTGACCAATCTTCATTTTAGTAATTTATACCCTTTTTTTGCATGATTTTACCCAAAACCTGCTTCACAATATTATAATCCTATCTAGTTATATGGTGGAAATAAGATACAATGGCTAGAAAAACACATTGAATAATTTACCATAATACAATATCACCAAAGGAGAAAACATATCTGTAAAGTGAAATGTTTTCGGAAAAGACTAAATGATTTAAAAACTACTCAATAATCACAGAAGATAAACTGTAAGTAATACCTTTCTGTAATGGTAATTAATGAGAGAACTTGGAAATATTTAAAGCACATCAAAGTGAATTTCATGCATTTTTTAAGATCATCATAGAACTTTTACGGAAGAATTACAATTTTAAATAAAATGTTACGTAAAATATTTACAAAGTTGTTGGAGTGTTTCTGAAACAGTTTAAAACTCTGAAATAAAACCAATTCCCTATAAACAGTATAAGCCTTGGAATTTTTGGTTAATGCACTAAATGTATTACTATGATTATTTGATGACCTTTTTAGTGCTCATTAACTGATTGAACAAAAATATATATTATTCAATTTTGGCTTTATTTTATTTGAGCTCCATTTCATTTTATACTGTATCTTAATTTCCTATCTATGGGAGCTCTAGACTTATATTTACAAGTGGCATGAACTAAATTAAATCATGGCAGAGCAAAACCAAAAGACACTTTAATATAAACTTTTGTATCTTCTAAAATCTTACATGTTCCTGTTGACTGCATTTTCATGCAACTCTAGCAACAATAACAAAATAATACTTAACTTCTTTTTCTCCCCCACTCACTGTGGAGATGCAATGAATTTGTAACATGCTGTGAAGTCTGAATTGTGCCTCTGAGAAGTGCTTAAATGAGGTTCTCCTGAATAAACTCTATGAAGCTTGACTCTCCTATCTTGTACATTATCACAGTAAGAGTCTACCTGGGTCAGGTTTTGTATTAAGTAGTTTTAATGTGTTAAGACACTGAATTATGTCATAAACCCAAATTTATTTCTTGTAGTTAATATGAATAAGGAAAATGCAATCACCCAAAACTTATGCTAATAATCAAATAAAGGGTTAGGATAAGGAGAGATAAACACTATAAATATTTTAAGGTTAAAATAAAAATACGTTATGTAAAGCAAGAACAGTAAGGAAATATTTACTCTTGAGGCAGAAATAAAATGTGGAAATAGCTAGAGAATCAAAAGGAACTATGACTAGCGTGATTTTGGTTCAATTATCTCAGTTCTGTAAACTGCTTCATCTGTAAACTTCTGCAAATTTCTTCATCTGTTGATGATTTAATTGTTTTCTTGGTATAAATCAGATTATAGTAAAGAACTTTGAAACTGTATAGTTACATTAAAATGACATATTCTTAACCAGCAGATAATTAGTTTGATAATTTTATGTCATATTTTGGAGAGGTCTATTTAATAAGTAAAAATCCCATAAGAAATATGGTACGGATTTTATAACTAAATGATGATGACATAATAACTGTAGTTCATTGATGAGCTGGAGATCTTAAAATGACGTATTTGCCACAAATTCATACATCTCTATTTTTCTGTTTTTATTTTTTGATGATCTTCATTTCCAGATGATTCACATTTCAAAGTCTCAAGTTTTGATGGTGTAAGCCCATAGTGTGTTACTCTGGTAGCCGAAGTGGTGTGTGATTTTAAACAGGCTTCTAAACACTAGTTCAGTGTAGTGGTTGTGTTGTGGATTTGGAGTACTATTATCTGAGACAGGATCTTTAAACATTCAAGCTGTAGGGAGGGATTGGGCTAGTCGTCTGGCTTCTCTGTGCATCAATTTCTTCACTTATGAAAAGGGATAATAATAGTACAAACTTCTTTAATAACTTTTTGGAAACTGACGTAACTTGATCATGGCAAAATCTACATAAAGTAAATAGCTGGTACAGAGCAATCAATCAGTGAATGCTGGCTAATATTATTATCACATAATATTTGATTGTGTGGATCATAACTATGGCTAACATTGAGAAGAATGGAAATTTCAGAACATTTGATTATGCTTATATGAAATCTATACCTAGACCAAGAAACTGTTGTTCAAAAAGAAAAAGTTTTTGGTAGTGTAAGCCCATTGTGTATTACTCTGGTAGCCAAAGAGGCATGTATCCCTGTGGTTTGAAATAGTTGTCCTTGGAGAAATAGTGACTTCTGTTGAACAATGATGTCATCCTTTAGACTAATGTGCTCCTGATTGAAAGCATAGTGTCTCTGATTATTTGCTATGAATCTGAGAGCTGGACAATAAATAAGAATGATGGAAAAATCAATACTTTATAATTTGTGGTGTTGAGAAGAGTATTATAGATCTTATGAACTGCCAAAATTATAATCATATATGTCTTGGAGAAAGTGTAATACTTCATGGTTTAAAATCAAGAAAAGTATGCCTCAGGGCTGTGTTTTTTCCTCTGTACCTACCTAAACTATATTCTGAGTAAATAATTTGATTACAATAATATGTTTAGGATGTTCAAGATAATTAAGATGCCGCAGGATAGGACAGAATTTAGAGCTGTTGTTCATAGTGTCACTACATTTCATACTCAACTCCTCGGTAACTAGCAACATTATTATAATTATGAACAATGATAAAGAAATATTGTATTTCTCATTCTGTTAAGGTTTCTTTTGTTTAATGACTTAGCCAAATGTTTGCATTCCTTCAGTGGTATAAGACTGAATTCAGAAGTTTCTTTCAGAGAATCTGCATTTATGGGTTGGATTTGAAGAGACTGGTCGGCTTGAAGAGACAAATGTTTTCAAAGATCTTGTGTAGAAGATGCTACAAAATTAAGAAAAATTCAAAAGACAGGAAGTTATATTTCTGCTCTACATGGACATGATTTTCTCTTGCATGAATGATTTGCATTGGGGAAGTCCACTGTCAGAGACCTCTACAAAGTTCTAAAGTGTAATGATATCAGTCTAGGGGCTAAGGTGCACCCAATCCAGGCCACGGTTATTTGCTATGCATCAGAGTGCTGGATAATGACTAAGGATATCAGAAGAAGAATCAATGTCTTTGAGCTGTGGTGTGGGAAAAGAGTATTGAACATCCCATGGACCACCAAGAGAACAAATAGGTCTCTATTGTAGAGGATAAAACCAAGTTTCTCCTTGGAGGCAAGAATTTTAAAGTTCTGTTTCACATACTTTGGGCACATGGCCAGGAGGGACCAGTCCTTGAAGAAAGAAATTATGCTTGGAATGGTGAAGGGACAGCGTTAGAGAGGAAGACTCTGGATGAGATTAATTGACACAGTAACTGGGCTAATGGAGTTAATGTGTCAGAGCCAGAGACAGTGGCTCAGGGTAGCACAAGTTTAGAGTTATTGTGCATAGGGTTGCTTTGAGTAGCAGGTACCTCAAAGGCACATAAGAAGAACAAACAACATAATATCAAGAAATGTAATGATAAAATTGTAGGATATATGCAAATTCAGCCTTAAAGGAAAACCTAAAATTGTTTTCTAAAATAATATCATGAATTTTAATCTCACCTAGCTAATTCTACACTATTGTGTTGGCTTGTTCTAAAACGAAAAGGCTTTATAATATGAATATGCCTCTGTCCTTGATTTCTGTTACCTCATTTCCACTTGCTAAATCAGTTCTGTAATCCTTTGGGGGTACTCTTGGAGGTTCAAAATCCTGGCATGTCATCTACTTTGTTCACCAAGTCCATAAAAGACCTCACTTCTCAGTGTGTGGCCTGGAGCCTTAAGCCAGCATGTTGCTTACCCTGGGCCTGTCTAGTAAGTAAGCACTTTAAAGAACTCTCACACTGTAATCCATTCATTTTTCCTTTGTCTTTGTAATGATCTTTTACTCTCTTCAAAGATGATAATCTTGATATCATCACACAACTAATCTGGTCAATGCTAGAAACTTATTCTTAAAATGATTTTGAAATTCAGATGGAACAGACTCAAGATCATATTTTGGTTCTCATGGACTCTTTTTAAATTTTCCTCGCGCTCATTCTGCCCCAGGCCTAGTTTTGATGGCTGAATCTTACTTTCTCCAATGATTCCTTCAACTGATGTAAACAGTTTGATTACTATGCAGCCCTTCAGGTGAGATCCATACGTCCATTTTTGTTGATGTTGTTTTAATTTGCAATGTACAAATCACTGAAAAGAAAACATTCAATCATTCTACTTCCAGCCTCATTTCTGTCACTGTTGTTGTTGTTGTTGTTATGTGTTGTCGAGTCGCTTGCGAATCATAGTGACCCTACGTACAACAGCCCTAAACTCCACTCTGTCCTGTGCCAATTGCACTGACTCCAACACTCTCATTCCAATTATCCCAGTCACTGAATCAATCCACCTCATAGAGGGCCTTCCTCTCCTGCGCTGTCCCTCCAC